>NW_026264935.1:16164-50354 GCF_000817695.3 Arachis duranensis | reverse complement strand
TCAAGTTTTTTTGTTTTTTTAGGTTGTGCTGACCGATTTTTTTTGTGCTGACCGGTTTTTTTCCAGTTTTTTTTTTTTTTAGGTTGTGCTGACCGGTTTTTTTGCTAACCGTTTTTTTTCCAATTTTTTTATTTTTTAGGTTGTGCTGACCGGTTTTTTTTACGTTGTGCTGACCATTTTTTTCCCTTTTTTTACGTTGTGTTGACCGGTTTTTTTACTGGTTTTTTTCTAGTTTTTTTACCGATTTTTTTCTAGTTTTTTTACTGGTTTTTTTCTATTTTTTTTGCTGACCGTTTTTTTCCAGTTTTTTTTTTAGGTTGTGCTGACTGGTTTTTTTCCAGTTTTTTTGTTTTTTTAGGTTGTGCTGACCGGTTTTTTTTTGCTGACCTGTTCCCCTTTTTTTTACGTTGTGCTGACCGATTTTTTCCCTTTTTGTACTTTGTGCTGACCTTTTTTTTGTGCTGACCGGTTTTTTTCCAGTGTTTTTGTTTTTTTAGGTTGTGCTGACTGGGTTTTTTTTGCTGACCTGTTTTTTCCAGTTTTTTTATTTTTTTAAGTTGTGCTGACCGTTTTTTTTGCTGACCGGTCCCCATTTTTTTACGTTGTGCTGACCGATTTCTTTCCCTTTTTATTATGTTGTGCTGACCGGTTTTTTTGCCGACGGGTTTTTTTCCAGTTTTTTTGTTTTTTTAGGTTGTGCTGATCGGTTTTTTTTGCTGACCGATTTTTTTCCAGTTTTTTTGTTTTCTTACGTTGTGCTGACCGGTTTTTTCCCTTTTTTATGTTGTGCTGACCTTTTTTTTTATGCTGACATGTTTTTTTCCAGTTTATTTTTTGTTAGGTTGTGCTGACTGGTTTTTTTTTGCTGACCGATCCTCCCTTTTTTTTTACGTTGTTCTGACAGGTTTTTTTCCCTTTTTTTACGTTGTGCTGACCGGTTTTTTTTACCGATTTCTTTTCTAGTTTTTTTGTTGAGCATTTTTATTATTTTTTTACTAACCAGTTTTTTCCAGTTTTTTTGCTTTTTTAGGTTGTGCTGACCGGATTTTTTCTAGTTTTTTTTTATTTTTTTTAGGTTGTGCTGACCAGTTTTTTTTTGTTTTTTAGGTTGTGCTGACCAGTTTTTTTAGCTGACCGGTTTTTTTCCAGTTTTTTTATTTTTTTAGGTTGTGCTGACCGGTTTTTTTATGTTGTGCTGACCGGTCTTTTTTCCTTTTTTTACGTTGTGCTGACCGGTTTTTTTATCGGTCTTTTTCTATTTTTTTTACCGGTTATTTTCTAGTTTTTTTGCTGACCGGTTTTTTTCCAGGTTTTTTGTATTTTAGGTTGTGCTGACCGGTTTTTTTCAGTTTTTTTGTTTTTTTAGGTTGTGCAGACCGGTTTTTATTTGCTGACCTGTCCCCCCTTTTTTTTACGTTGTGCTGACCGGTTTTTTCCTTTTTTTACTTTGTGCTGACCGGTTTTTTTTTGCTGACCTATTTTTTTCCAGTTTTTTTATTTTTTTAGGTTGTGCTGACCATTTTCTTTGCTGACCGGTCCTCGCTTTTTTTTTTACGTTGTGCTGACCGATTTTTTCCCTTTTTTTACGCTGTGCTGACCGTTTTTTTTTTGCTGACCAGTTTTTTTCTGGTTTTTTTGTTTTTTTAGGTTGTGCTAACCGGTTTTGTTTTTTTTTCCCCGTTGTGCTGATCGGTTTTTTCCCTCTTTTTACGTTGTGCTGACCAGTTTTTTTGACAGGTTTTTTTTCTAATTTTTTTACCGAATTTTTTTTGCTGACCGGTTTTTTTCCAGTTTTTTTTTCTGACCAATTATTTTCCAGTTTTTTTGTTTTTTTAGGTTGTGCTGATCAATTTTTTTTTTACCGGTTCCCCTTTTTTTTACGTTGTGCTGACCGATTTTTTCCCTTTTTTTTTCTGCTGACTATTTTTTCAATTTTTTTTAGGTTGTGCTGACCGGGTTTTTTCTACTTTTTTGTTTTTTTAGATTGTGTTGACTGGTATTTTTACTGATCGGTTTTTTTCCAGTTTTTTTGTTTTTTTAGGTTGTGCTGACTATTTTTTTTTGCAGACCGGTCCCCCTCCCTTTTTTTATGTTGTGCTGACCGGTTTTTTTTTACCTGTACCCCCTTTTTTAACGTTGTGCTGACTGGTTTTTTTCCTTTTTTACGTTGTGTTGACCAGTTTTTTTCCCTTCTTTTTACGTTGTGCTGACCGTTTTTTTCCAGTTTTTTGTTTTTTTTACGTTGTGCTGACCGATTTTTTTCCCTTTTTTTTACTTTGTGCTGACCTTTATTTTTTTTTGTGTTGACCGGTTTTTTCCAATTTTTTTGTTTTTTTAGGTTGTGCTGATCGATTTTTTTTTTGCTGACCGATTTTTTTTCCAGTTTTTTTGGTTTCTTAGGTTGTGCTGACCGTTTTTTTTATGTTGTACTGACCGGTTTTTTCCTTTTTTTACGTTGTGCTGACCGGTTTTTTCCCTTTTTTTTACATTGTGCTGACCGGTTTTTTCCCTTTTTTTACGTTGTGCTGACCGTTTTTTTTTTACCGGTTTTTTTCTAGTTTTTTTACTTGATTTTTTCTAGTTTTTTTTGCTGACTGGTTTTTTTCCAGTTTTTTTCTGACTAGTTTCTTTTCTAGATTTTTTTTAGGTTGTGCTGACCTATTTTTTTTACGTTGTGCTGACCGGTTTTTTTTACCAGTTTTTTTCTAGTTTTTTTTACCGATTTTTTTGCTGACCGGTCCCCTCTTTTTCTTACATTGTGCTGACCGATTTCTTTCCCTTTTTTTACGTTGTGCTGACCAGTTTTTCCCTTTTTTTTACGTTGTGCTGACCGTTTTTTTACCGGTTTTTTTCTAGTTTTTTTTACTTGTTTTTTTCTAGTTTTTTTTTGCTGACCGGTTTTTTTCCAGTTTTTTTTGACCAGTTTCTTTTCCAGATTTTTTTAGGTTGTGCTGACCTGTTTTTTTTACGTTGTGCTGACCGGTTTTTTTACCAGTTTTTCTAGTTTTTTTATTGATTTTTTTGCTGACCGGTCCCCTCTTTTTTTTAGGTTGTGCTGACCTGTTTTTTTTACGTTGTGCTGACCGGTGTTTTTTTACCAGTTTTTTTCTAGTTTTTTTTACCGGTTTTTTTGCTGACCGGTCCCCTTTTTTTTTACGTTGTGCTGACCGATTTCTTTCCCTTTTTTTTACGTTGTGCTGACCGATTTTTTTTTTGCTGACCAATTTTTTTCAAGTTTTTTTGTTTTTTTAGGTTGTGCTGACCTGTCTTTTTTTGCTGACCGGTTTTTTTCTAGTTTTTTTGTTTTCTTACGTTGTGCTTACCGGTTTTTTTCCTTTTTTTATGTTGAGCTGACCATTTTTTTTGTGCTGACCGGTTTTTTCCAGTTCTTTTGTTTTTTTTAGGTTGTGCTGACTGGTTTTTTTTTTTTGCTGACCGATCCCCCTTTTTTTACGTTTTGCTAACCGGTTTTTTCTCTTTTTTTACATTGTGCTGACCGATTTTTTTTACCGGTTTCTTTTCATGTTTTTTTTGTTGACCATTTTTTTCCATTTTTTTTACTGATCGGTTTTTTTCCTATTTTTTTGCTTTTTTAGGTTGTGCTGACCGGTTTTTTTACCGGTTTTTTTCCAGTTTTTTTATTTTTTTTTAGGTTGTGCTGACTGATGACAAGTCATCTTAGCCTAGTTTCACTAGTCTTTTTCTTTGTTTTCATTAGGTTTTATGCACTTTCTTGCATTCTAAGTAAGTGATTTGGAATGGAAATGCATGACTTCTTTGAATCAAACAACCACCATCTAATTGATGCTAAATCATGATGTTTAGGCTAAATTTAATTGAGTTTTCAATGATTTATAAACCTTGTGAATTTGGTGATACTTTGATTGGTTGTTTTGATTAATTGTAGGTGAAGAAAAGAAGAAAAGAAGAAAACATGGCCTAAGAAGTGTGGCTCAAGGAAGAAAAAGTGTGGCCAAAAAAGGAGGAAGTGTGGCGCAACAAACCATGAAGCTCTCTCCAAGAGCACCAAGCTCACTAAGTGAGCGCTATACTTACTCCCAGGGAACCAAGGCACAATGCTCTGCTCACTTTGTGAGCTGAGCACAATTTGAAGCAAAGAAACAAGGAAAGGAAAAACAATGCTCAGCTCACAAAGTGAGCATTATCGGGCTCCCACAAGAAATAAATCAAAGAAAATAAGTTGCCAATGCTTGCTCCAAGGCTTGAACTCATGACCAAGGGGGATGAGGAAGGCGCTACTCACGAGGAAAATTAAGCCAAAAATGGCCAAATGCATCCTCCAAGGTTTGAACCCCACACCTTGAGGAATCAAGAAAGCAAGGCAATCAAAGAAATGGGTAGCGCATGCTTCCCATGGGTTTCGAACCAAGGACCTTCCCTTGGAAGAGCCAATGCTCAGCTCACGTAGTGAGCAGAGCGCTACCCATGGGCATCACGCGAGCACCAAGACACGGACCAAGGGAGGGCAGCGCGCATCATCACAAGGCAAGGAGCACAAGGCGCGCACAAGACATGCACCAAGGCACCAATGCTCAGCTCACTTTGTGAGCTGAGCATTCCCCTGATGCATTGCACGCTACAAGGGAATCCACACAAGGCCTCAATGCTCAGCTCAACTTGTGAGCTGAGCATCCTCCTGGAACCAAATTCTTCATGGGCTGAAAATTGAATTAAAAATCCAATTTAATTCATTTCTTCACCAAATCAAAAGCCCATCCAAATTCCAAAATCCAAGAATAGAAAGTGTATAAATAGGAGCTAGTTTGATGTAATTATGACCTCTAGACTTCATTTTTGAATTTTCCTTTTTACTTGCGTTTTAATTTTGAACTTTTGAATTTCTTAGAGAATTGGGAAGGAGAATTGATCTCTCTTCTTCCTTGTTCTTGCTTGAGCACTCTCTACTTTTCTTGCTTTTGATCTTGGGTGAAGAATTGAAGAACTTCTGTTTCAATCTCACCTTGAGATCTCTTCTTTAATTTTCTGCATAATTGATTTTTACTTTCTGTTCATTGCTTCTTCTTCTGCTATTTCTGCAATTTGCTTTCCTTTATTTCTTTTGCAATTGTTCTTGTTGGATCAAGGAAGGATTTGAGATCTAGACTTGTTATCTAGTCTCTTCCACACCTGAGATCTTCAACCACTTTTAATTTGCTGCAAATTAAGCATTACTTTTCTGTTCTAAATTATTCAAGGCATTTTACTCTTCTGTTTGAGATCTACTTCACTGCAATTCAATTTTCTCTTTTATGTTTAATGCAATTTACTTGTTCTTGTTTAATTTCTGCAATCCCAACTCCCAATCCCTTTTACAATTCAAGTAATTTACATTTCTTGCACTTTAAGCTTCAACCATTTACATTACTTGCAATCTAAGTTTCTGCAATTTACATTACTTGCACTTTAAGATTCAGCCTCTTTACTTTCTTGCTCTTTGATTTACTGCAATATTCCCTTCTCTCTTTACATTCCAAGCAATTTAGCTTCTGTTAATGATAAACCACTCAACCAATACCTGATTTGCTTGACTAAATCAACCACTAAACTAAAATTGCTCAATCCTTCAATCCTTGTGGGATCGGCCTCACTCATGTGAGTTATATTACTTGATGCGACCTGGCACACTTTCCGGTGAGTTTTGTGTTGGATCGTTTTCTGCACATCAAGTTTTTGGCGCCGTTGCCGGGGATTAAAATAGATTGACAATGATAAAGTGAAGTGGAGGTCTAGATCAAGCACTTTTTCTTTTCTGTTTCTTTAATTTTTAATTAACCCACTAACTGTTTGAAGATTTGCCTCTATTAACACACTAACTGTTTGAAAATTTGTCTCAACTAATTGCACTCAATTTTCAAAAAGTATCACTGTGTGTTCCTTGTATTGATTTGCATGTCACAGGAAAGAAGAGAGGTTCCAAATTCTGAGGGTCAAGACAAACAGACTATCAGAAGGTTGAAAAGAGAAGTCAGAGGAAAGGCTATTATTGGAGAAGAAATCTATGCGGAAGAAGAATATCATGACATGAAGCCACAACTCATTACACTAATCAAGAACAACTGTTCCTATGGTGGAAATTCATTGGAGGATCCTAAGCAGCACATATCCACTTTTTTGAAGACTTATGATGCTGACAAACCCGATGGTATAGATCATGACACATGTAAGCTCTTGTTATTCCCCTTCTCACTAAGGGATGAAGCTGCACAATGGCTTGAAACCTTTCCCCAAGGAAGTATCACTAGTTGGGACGATTTGGTTGCCAAGTTTCTAGCCAAATTCTCCTCATCCCAACAAACCATCAAGCTGAAAGAGGGAATACATCCATTCATACAAGGAAGGGAAGAACCACTCATCAAAGCATGGGAAAGATACAAGAAAGCAAGTGACAAAGTGGGTCTCCAAGCTTTCTATGAAGGATTAACCCCAGAAACAAGAGAAGCGGTGGACTACTTCTCAGATGGCCTACTCAAAGTGACAACAACCGCCCAAGGGACTGCAGTTTTCAATGACAAAGGAGTCAACAATCAACACTTGTTTGAGAAACCACAGAATGCAATTTCAGAAAAGAAAGTGATGAATCTTGAAGGAGTGAAGGCAGTCATGAACCAAAACAAGCAACTACACCATCGAACTCAGCAACAACTGGAGCTTATAGCTAGAAAAATCGATTGTCTACATTCTGCTACAGTGAATGCACAATTTCCACCATGGAAGCCACATTCTTATCTAAGAATGAGGGAGTACCAACATCAAGAACAAAGAAGTTTCAACCATGGAAAATTCATGAACACAAACAACCAAAATCACCCATCCAATAATGCCAATCAAAACCAATGCTCACAAAACATGCACCCTCAGTCTCATAACAATTCACAAAACCAACAGAATGCCTTTGCAACACACACATTTTACCCACACAATACATGTGGAATTCCTTCACAAGGTTTTCCACAGCCACCAGTCCATCTCATACATTTAAACCATTCTCAGAGGATCACTAACTTGGAGATCTTAATAGAGAGAATGATGAAGCACCAAGAGGTGACAACAAAGAACCAGGAAGCTTCAATCAAAAGAATTGAGAGGCAGATGGAACAACTAGCTAAGCACTTTGCAGAAACGAGTGAGAAGAGGGCAAACACTTTCCCAGAGCCACTGAAAACAACCTGAAAGATAATGAAAAAGTTGCTAGGTGGGAGAAATGGAAAGCAATCATAGAAGGAAGTGAGAAGGCTATGGAAAAAAAAACAATCATCAAAGAGAAGCACCATAGAGAAGTTCCTCAAGAAGAAATAGAGGAAAGAAAGCCCACAGTAAGAGGAGAAACTCAAAGGCAACAGAATTCTCAACTTCCATGATCAGAGGATGGAAAATGTCAAGCTAGTGACAATAAAAAAGCACTTGTTGGGAGGCAACTCAACCTGAGGTATTTTTCTTTTCATAGCTATTTTAATAAAAAGGTTAATTAGCTTTATCTATATTGCAAGAAGCTAAGTTTGGTGTTGCACACCAAAACAATATAAGGGAGAATGAAGGATTCTAATTTTGGTGTTCCACCAAAATCTCATCATAAAACATATTCTCACCTCATGCATAATGCTAGCTTCAAGCATTTAGTTAAACTAGTTAACGATTTTGCCTTTTCCTAGTTTTCAGTTTTGTTACTTTTAGCAAGAAAAAAAAGAGTTCACATATGATTAATTTGATGCATGAGAACCACTAGCAAGGTACTAAGTTTGGTGTTCCCACACCAAAGTAAGTTCAAAAGCCCACAAATAATTAATACATGCTAACCATTTTTTTTAAGTGCTTCGGGAACAAGCAACTTCCAATATCACTGCAGAGCCTCGTACAAGCCTTTGGAAAAATTAAGCATCATCAATCAAATAGATGAAAGAGGAATGTGAAGACCAGCAATGATGATGATGATGAGTAAAGCAAGTAAACTCCAAAAGGTTGTATTATTAAGTGATTATTTTACATCAGATATTGCTGTGATTGAGAGGGATATTGTACTCCTGCCTGTCTGCATAGTATAGTTTTTCTATAATTCAATAATTGAGATGCTTGAATAATCACAACCCTATACTCCCCAAACTTGTTTGCACTCAATGTCTCAAGAAGGCATCACATGACAGTTCTTTGAAAAGAAGGATTGAGGAATTAAACAATTTTGAGGCAAGCAAAAGATTAGGAGAAGTGGTGGTTCTAGTTGTATAATTATGTATTGAGGTTGCATGCTTATGAAAACTTGCATGGGAGCTCATAGGCGGGGCGTAGAGTTCAAAGAAGTATTGTGGAGATTCTCAAACATTTATTGATCCAAGAAGCAGCAAACAAAAGAAAGAAAACACAAAAATGAAAGAACATGGCCCAAGGCTCTGAGCATCAATTACTAGGCAAAAAAAAAGAAGAAACAAAAACTCAAAGAGTTTTTATCCTAGTAAATGCTTGTGGTCGAATTGTGTCAAAGAGAGAGGCTTGAGCAAATAAATCCTTAGGGGTGCTTTAACACCTAATACCTTAAAACCAACTGGTTTAGGAGTATTGATTGAAAGCTTATCTAAAGAGCCGCTTTGAGACATGACACTTAGAGTCAAGGCCAAAGCACATTAACTATAAGCTGCTTCAAGGTGATTACCTATAGAGAGATCTCCATGATACCATTTGGACGAAAGTCCTAAGACCTAAGACTTCCAAGATGTGGGGACTAGTAAGCACTGAAATCCTTGCATGAGCATATAATTTAGAGTTCACCCCATTGTCACTTAATCACTTCACTCACATGATAGCACATGTTATTCTTTAAATCCATTCTGATTGAAAGAACCTTTGAGCATAATTCTTTTCTTGCTTGGGGACAAGCAAGTTTTAAGTTTGGTGTTGTAATGACAAGTCATCTTAGCCTAGTTTCACTAGTCTTTTTCTTTGTTTTCATTAGGTTTTATGCACTTTCTTGCATTCTAAGTAAGTGATTTGGAATGGAAATGCATGACTTCTTTGAATCAAACAACCACCATCTAATTGATGCTAAATCATGAGGTTTAGGCTAAATTTAATTGAGTTTTTAATGATTTATAAACCTTGTGAATTTGGTGATACTTTGATTGGTTGTTTTGATTAATTGTAGGTGAAGAAAAGAAGAAAAGAAGAAAACGTGGCCTAAGAAGTATGGCTCAAGGAAGAAAAAGTGTGGCCAAAAAAGGAGGAAGTGTGGTGCAACAAACCATGAAGCTCTCTCCAAGAGCACTAAGCTCACTAAGTGAGCGCTATACTTACTCCCAGGGAACTAAGGCACAATGCTCTGCTCACTTTGTGAGCTGAGCACAATTTGAAGCAAAGAACCAAGGAAAGGAAAAACAATGCTCAGCTCACAAAGTGAGCATTATCGGGCTCCCACAAGAAATAAATCAAAGAAAATAAGTTGCCAATGCTTGCTCCAAGGCTTGAACTCATGACCAAGGGGGATGAGGAAGGCGCTACTCACAAGGAAAATTAAGCCAAAAATGGCCAAATGCATCCTCCAAGGTTCGAACCCCACACCTTGAGGAATCAAGAAAGCAAGGCAATCAAAGAAATGGGTAGTGCATGCTTCCCATGGGTTTCGAACCAAGGACCTTCCCTTGGAAGAGCCAATGCTCAGCTCACTTAGTGAGTAGAGCGCTACCCATGGGCATCACGCGAGCACCAAGACACGGACCAAGGGAGGGCAGCGCGCATCATCACAAGGCAAGGAGCACAAGGCACATGAAGAATTTGGTTCCAGGAGGATGCTCAGCTCACAAGTTGAGCTGAGCATTGAGGCCTTGTGTGGATTCCCTTGTAACGTGCAATGCATCAGGGGAATGCTCAGCTCAACTTGTGAGCTGAGCATCCTCCTGGAACCAAATTCTTCATGGGCTGAAAATTGAATTAAAAATCCAATTTAATTCATTTCTTCACCAAATTAAAAGCCCATCCAAATTCCAAAATCCAAGAATAGAAAGTGTATAAATAGGAGCTAGTTTGATGTAATTAGGACCTCTAGACTTCATTTTTGAATTTTCCTTTTTACTTGCATTTTAATTTTGAACTTTTGAATTTCTTAGAGAATTGGGAAGGAGAATTGATCTCTCTTCTTCCTTGTTCTTGCTTGAACACTCTCTACTTTTCTTGCTTTTGATCTTGGGTGAAGAATTGAAGAACTTCTGTTTCAATCTCACCTTGAGATCTCTTCTTTAATTTTCTGCATAATTGAATTTTACTTTCTGTTCATTGCTTCTTCTTCTGCTATTTCTGCAATTTGCTTTCCTTTATTTCTTTTGCAATTGTTCTTGTTGGATCAAGGAAGGATTTGAGATCTAGACTTGTTATCTAGTCTCTTCCACTCCTGAGATCTTCAACCACTTTTAATTTGCTGCAAATTAAGCATTGCTTTTCTGTTCTAAATTATTCAAGGCATTTTACTCTTCTGTTTGAGATCTACTTCACTGCAATTCAATTTTCTCTTTTATGTTTAATGCAATTTACTTGTTCTTGTTTAATTTCTACAATCCCAACTCCCAATCCCTTTTACAATTCAAGTAATTTACATTTCTTGCACTTTAAGCTTCAACCATTTACATTACTTGCAATCTAAGTTTCTACAATTTACATTACTTGCACTTTAAGATTCAGCCTCTTTACTTTCTTGCTCTTTGATTTACTGCAATATTCCCTTCTCCCTTTACATTCCAAGCAATTTAGCTTCTGTTAATGATAAACCACTCAACCAATACCTGATTCGCTTGACTAAATCAACCACTAAACTAAAATTGCTCAATCCTTCAATCCCTCTAGGATCGACCTCACTCATGTGAGTCATATTACTTGATGCGACCCGGTACACTTGCCGGTGAGTTTTGTGTTGGATCGTTTTTCGCACATCACTGACCAGTTTTTTTTTCTTTTTTAGGTTGTGCTGACCGGTTTTTTTCCAGTTTTTTGTTTTTTTAGGTTGTGCTAACCGGTTTTTTTTACGTTGTGCTGACCGGTTTTTTCCCTTTTTTTACGTTGTGCTGACCGGTTTTTTTATCGGTCTTTTTCTAGTTTTTTACCGGTTATTTTCGAGTTTTTTTTGCTGACCGGTTTTTTCCAGTTTTTTTGTATTTTAGGTTGTGCTGACCGGTTTTTTTGCTGACCTGTCCCCCCGTTTTTTTACGTTGTGCTGACCGGTTTTTTTCCCTTTTTTTATTTTGTGCTGACCGGTTTTTTTTTCAGTTTTTTTATTTTTTTTAGGTTGTGCTGACCGGTTTTTTTTGCTGACCTGTTTTTTTCAAGTTTTTTTATTTTTTTAGGTTGTGTTTTTTTGCTGACCGGTTTTTTTCCAAATTTTTTTCTGACCAATTATTTTCCAGTTTTTTTGTTTTTTTAGGTTGTGCTGACCGGTTTTTTTTTACCGGTCCCCTCTTTTTTTTACGTTGTGCTGACCGGTTTTTTCCCTTTTTTTACGTTGTGCTGATCGTTTTTTTCTGCTGACTGTTTTTTTCCAATTTTTTTTGTTTTTTTAGGTTGTGCTGACCAGGTTTTTTTTACCAGGTTTTTTCTAGTTTTTTTTTTTTTAGATTGTGCTGACTGGTTTTTTTTCTGACCGGTATTTTTTCCAGTTTTTTTGTTTTTTTAGGTTGTGCTGACCGTTTTTTTTTGCTGACCGGTCCCCCCTCTCTTTTTTTTTACGTTGTGCTGACCGGTTTTTTTATTGGTTCCCGCTTTTTTTTTAACATTGTGCAGACTGTTTTTTTCCTTTTTTTTACGTTGTGCTGACCATTTTTTTTTGTGCTGACCGCCCCCTTTTTTTTACGTTGTGCTGACCGGTTTTTTCCATTTTCTTACGTTGTGCTGACCGTTTTTTTTAGTTTGTGCTGACCGGTTTTTTTGCTGACTGGTTTTTTTCCAGTTTTTTTGTTTTTTTAGGTTGTGCTGACCGGTTTTTTTTTACGTTGTGCTGACCGATTTTTCCCCTTTTTTTTACGCTGTGCTGACCCTTTTTTTCGTTGTGCTGACCGGTTCCCCCCTTTTTTTTAACGTTGTGCTGACCGGTTTTTTTCCCTTTTTTTTTACAATGTGCTGACCGTTTTTTTTGTGCTGACGGGCCCCCCTTTATTTTACGTTGTGTTGACAGGTTTTTTTTCCCTTTTTTTTCATTGTGCTGACCTTTTTTTAGGTTGTGCTGACCGGTTTTTTTACCCGTTTTTTTCTAGTTTTTTTTGCTGACCGGTTTTTTTCCAGTTTTTTTAGGTTGTGCTGACCGGTTTTTTTATCCGGTTTTTTTCCAGTTTTTTTTAGGTTGTGCTGACCGATTTTTTTTCTTTTTGCTGACTGGTTTTTTTTCCAGTTTTTTTGTTTTTTTTACGTTGTGCTGATCGATTTTTTTCCCTTTTTTTACGTTGTGCAGACCGGTTTTTTTGACCGATTTTTTCTAGTTTTTTTACCAATTTTTTTCTAGTTTTTTTGCTGACCGGTTTTTTTTTTGCTTACCGGTCCCCCTTTTTTTTACGTTGTGCTGACCAGTTTTTTCCCTTCTTTTTACGCTGTGCTGACCGTTTTTTTTTTGCAGATCATTTTTTTCATGTTTTTTTTTAGGTTGTACTGACCGATTTTTTTTGCTGACTGGTTTTTTTCCAGTTTTTTTGTTCTTTTAGGTTGTGCTGACCATTTTTATTTTGCTGACCGGTCCCCCTTTTTATTAGGTTGTGCTGACAATTTTTTTTTTGCTGACCGGTCCCCATTTTTTTACATTGTGCTGACCGATTTTTTTCCCTTTTTTTACCTTGTGCTGACCTTTATTTTTTTTGTGTTAACCGGTTTTTTTCCAGTTTTTTTGTTTTTTTAGGTTGTGCTGATCGATTTTTTTTGCCGACCGGTTTTTTTCCATTTTTTTAGGTTGTGCTAACCGTTTTTTTTACATTGTACTGACTGATTTTTTTCCTTTTTTTACGTTGTGCTGACTATTTTTTTTTTGCTGACTGGTTTTTTTTCTAGTTTTTTTGTTTTTTTAGGATGTGCTGACCATTTTTTTTTACGTTGTGCTGACCAGTTTTTTCCCTTTTTTTACGTTGTGCTGACCGTTTTTTTCCCTTTTTTTCTAGTTTTTTTTACCTGTTTTTTTCAAGTTTTTTTTTGCTGACCGATTTTTTTCCAGTTTTTTTCTGACCGGTTTCTTTTCCAGATTTTTTGTTTTTTTAGGTTATGCTGACCGGTTTTTTTTACGTTGTGCTGACCGATTTTTTTGACCAGTTTTTTCTATTTTTTTCACCGGTTTTTTTCTAGTTTTTTTGCTGACCGGTTTTTTTTCCAGTTTTTTTGTTTTTTTAGGTTGTGCTGACCAGTTTTTTTACCAGTTTTTTTTTGTTTTTTTAGGTTGTGCTGACCGGTTTTTTTTTGCTTACCGGTCCCCCCTTTTTTCTTTTACGTTGTGCTGACCAGTTTTTTCCCCTTTTTTTTACGTTGTGCTGACCATTTTTTTTTGTGATGACCGGTTTCTTTCCAGTTTTTTATTTTTTTAGGTTGTGCTGACCGGTTTTTTTCCAGTTTTTTTGTTTTTTTAGGTTATGCTGACCGTTTTTTTTTTGCTGACTGGTCCCCCCTTTTTTTAGGTTGTGCTGACCGTTTTTTTTACCAGTTTTTTTCCAATTTTTTTTGTTTTTTTAGGTTGTGTTGATCTTTTTTTTGTTGACCGGTCTCCCCTTTTTTTTTACGTTGTGATGACCGATTTTTTTCCCTTTTTTTACTTTGTGCTGACCTTTATTTTTTTTTGTGCTGACCGGTTTTTTTCCTATTTTTTCGTCTTTTTAGGTTATGCTACTGGTTTTTTTTTGCTGACCGGATTTTTTTCAATTTTTTTGTTTTTTTAGGTTGTGCTGATCGTTTTTTTTGCTGACCGGTCCCCCTTTTTTTACGTTGTGCTGGCCGGTTTTTCCCCTTTTTTTTTACCTTGTGCTGACCGTTTTTTTGCTGACCGGTTTTTTTCCAGTTTTTTTGTTTTTTTAGGTTGTGCTGACCAGTTTTTTTATGTTGTGCTGACCGATTTTTCCCTTTTTTTACGTTGTGCTGACTGGCCCCCCTTTTTTTACGTTGTGCTGACCGGTTTTTTCCATTTTTTTTACATTGTGCTGACCATTTTTTTTAGTTTGTGCTGACCGGTTTTTTTTGCTGATTGGTTTTTTCCAGTTTTTTTTGTTTTTTTAGGTTGTGCTGACTGGTTTTTTTTACGTTGTGCTGACCGGTTCCCCCTTTTTTTTAACGTTGTGCTGACCGGTTTTTTTCCCTTTTTTTTACATTGTGCTGACCGTTTTTTTTTTGTGCTGACGGGCTCCCCTTTTTTTTTACGTTGTGCTGATCGGTTTTTTTTCCCTTTTTTTACATTGTGCTGACCGTTTGTTTTTTAGGTTTTACTGACCGATTTTTTTTACCCGTTTTTTCTAGTTTTTTTTTGCTGACCGGTTTTTTTCTAGTTTTTTTTAGGATGTGCTGACCGGTTTTTTTATCCGGTTTTTTTCCAGTTTTTTTTTGTTAGGTTGTGCTGACCGATTTTTTTCTTTTTTAGGTTGTGCTGACCGATTTTTTTTTTGCTGACTGGTTTTTTTCCAGTTTTTTTGTTTTTTTAGGTTGTGCTGATCGGTTTTTTTTTACGTTGTGCTGATCGGTTTTTTCCCTTTTTTTACATTGTGCAGACCGGTTTTTTTTACCGGTTTTTTTCTAGTTTTTTTTTACCGATTTTTTTCTAGTTTTTTTTCCCTGACCGGTGTTTTTCCATTTTTTTGTTTTTTTAGGTTGTGCTGACCGGTTTTTTACCGGTTTTTTTCCAGTTTTTTTGTTTTTTTAGTTTGTGCTTACCGGTTTTTTTTTTGCTTACCGATCCCCCTTTTTTTTACGTTGTTCTGACCAGTTTTTTCCATTCTTTTTACGTTGTGCTAACCGTTTTTTTTGCAGACCATTTTTTTCCAATTTTTTTTGTTTTTTTAGGTTGTACTGACCGGTTTTTTTTTGTTGACTGGTTTTTTTCAGTTTTTTTGTTTTTTTAGGTTGTGCTGACCATTTTTATTTTGCTGACTGGTCCCCTTTTTTTTTAGGTTGTGCTGACCATTTTTTTTTGCTGACCGGTCCCCTTTTTTTTTTACGTTGTGCTGACCGATTTTTTTCCCTTTTTTTACCTTGTGCTGACCTTTATTTTTTGTGTTGACCGGTTTTTTTCCAGTTTTTTTGTTTTTTTAGGTTGTGCTGATCGATTTTTTTTTCTGACCGGTTTTTTTTTCCATTTTTTTAGGTTGTGCTGACCGTTTGTTTTTACGTTGTACTGACCGATTTTTTTCCCTTTTTTTACGTTGTGCTGACTATTTTTTTTTGTGACTGGTTTTTTTTCTAGTTTTTTTGTTTTTTTAGGTTGTGCTGATCGGGTTTTTTTGACCAGTTTTTTTCTAGTTTTTTTATCGGTTTTTTTCTAGTTTTTTTTTCTGACCGGTTTTTTCCAATTTTTTTGTTTTTTTTAGGTTGTGCTGACTGGTTTTTTTACCAGTTTTTTTTTTGCTTTTTTAGGCTGTGCTAACCGGTTTTTTTTGCTTACCGGTCCCCCCTTTTTTCTTTTACGTTGTGCTGTCCAGTTTTTCCCTTTTTTTTACGTTGTGCTGACCATTTTTTTTGTGAAAACCGGTTTTTTCCAGTTTTTTGTTTTTTTAGGTTGTGCTGACCGGTTTTTTTCCAATCTTTTTGTGTTTTTAGGTTGTGCTGACCGGTCCCCCTTTTTTTTAGGTTCTGCTGACCATTTTTTTTACCGGTTTTTTCCAATTTTTTTTGTTTTTTTAGGTTGTGTTGATCTTTTTTTTGCTGACCGGTCTCCCCTTTTTTTTTACGTTGTGCTGACCGGTTTTTTTTCCTTTTTTTACTTTGTGTTGACCTTTATTTTTTTTTGTGCTGACCGGTTTTTTCCTGTTTTTTCGTTTTTTTAGGTTATGCTGACCGTTTTTTTTTGCTGACTGGTTTTTTTCCAGTTTTTTATTTTTTTAGGTTGTGCTGACCAGTTTTTTTACGTTGTGCTGACCGATTTTTTTCCTTTTTTTTACGTTGTGCTGACCGGTTTTTTCCATTTTTTTACGTTGTGCTGACCATTTTTTTTAGTTTGTGCTGACCGCTTTTTTTTGCTGATTGGTTTTTTCCAGTTTTTTTGTTTTTATAGGTTGTGCCGACTTGTTTTTTTTACGTTGTGCTGACCGGTTTTTTGCCCTTTTTTTACGCTGTGCTGACCGTTTTTTCGTTGTGCTGACCGGTTCCTCCCTTTTTTTAACGTTGTGCTAACCGGTTTTTTCCCTTTTTTTTACATTGCGCTGACCGTTTTTTTTTGTGCTGACGGGCCCCCTTTTTTTTACGTTGTGCTGACCGGTTTTTTTACCCGTTTTTTCTAGTTTTTTTGCTGACCGGTTTTTTTCCAGTTTTTTTAGGATGTGATGACTGGTTTTTTTATCCGGTTTTTTTCCAGTTTTTTTTGTTAGGTTGTGCTGACCGATTTTTTTTCTTTTTTAGGTTGTGCTGACCGGTTTTTTTTTGTTGACTGGTGTTTTCCAATTTTTTTGTTTTTTTAGGTTGTGCTGACCGGTTTTTTTACGTTGTGCTGATCGGTTTTTTTCCCTTTTTTTATGTTGTGCAGACCGGTTTTTTTACCAGTTTTTTTCTAGTTTTTTTTACCGATTTTTTCTAGTTTTTTTTGCTGACCGGTTTTTTTTCCAGTTTTTTTGTTTTTTTAGGTTGTGCTGACCGATTTTTTTACCGGTTTTTTTCCAGTTTTTTTTGTTTTTTTAGTTTGTGCTGACCGATTTTTTTTTGCTTACCGGCCCCCCTTTTTTTTACGTTGTACTGACCAGTTTTTTCCCTTCCTTTTACGTTGTGATGACCGTTTTTTTTTTTGCAGACCATTTTTTTCCAATTTTTTTTTAGGTTGTACTGACCGGTTTGTTTTTTGCTGACTGGTTTTTTTCCAGTTTTTTGTTTTTTTAGGTTGTGCTGACCATTTTTTTTGCTGACCGGTCCCCATTTTTTTTTACGTTGTGCTGACCGATTTTTTTCCCTTTTTTTACCTTGTGCTGACCTTTATTTTTTTTGTTGACCGGTTTTTTTCCAGTTTTTTTGTTTTTTTAGGTTGTGCTGATCGATTTTTTTTGCTGACTGGTTTTTTTCCATTTTTTTTAGGTTGTGCTGACCGTTTGTTTTTACGTTGTACTGACCGGTTTTTTCCCTTTTTTTACGTTGTGCTGACTATTTTTTTTTGCTGACTGGTTTTTTTCTAGTTTTTTTGTTTTTTTAGGTTGTGCTGACCAGTTTTTTTTCGTTGTGCTGACCGGTTTTTTACCTTTTTTTATGTTGTGCTGACCGTTTTTTTTTAACCGGTTCTTTTCTATTTTTTTACCTGTTTTTTTCTGACCGGTTTCTTTTTTAGATTTTTTGTTTTTTTAGGGTGTGCTGACCGGTTTTTTTTACGTTGTGTTGACCAGTTTTTTTGACCAGTTTTTTTCTAGTTTTTTTACCAGTTTTTTTCTAGTTTTTTTCTGACCGGTTTTTTTCCAGTTTTTTTGTTTTTTTTAGGTTGTGCTGACCGGTTTTTTTACCAGTTTTTTTTTGTTTTTTAGGTTGTGCTGACCGGTTTTTTTTTGCTTACCGGTTCCCCCTTTTTTCTTTTACGTTGTGCTGACCAGTTTTTTTCCCTTTTTTTTACGTTGTGCTGACCATTTTTTTTGTGATGACCGGTTTTTTTCTAGTTTTTTTTAGGTTGTGCTAACCGGTTTTTTTCCAGTTTTTTTGTTTCTTAGGTTGTGCTGACCGTTTTTTTGCTGACCGCTCCCCCCTTTTTTTTAGGTTGTGCTCACCGTTTTTTTTCCCGGTTTTTTTCCAGTTTTTTTGTTTTTTTAGGTTGTGTTTACCTTTTTTTTGCTGACCGGTCTCCCCTTTTTTTTACGTTGTGTTGATGGTTTTTTCCCATTTTTTACTTTGTGCTGACCTTTTTTTTTTGTGCTGACCGGTTTTTTCCTGTTTTTTCGTTTTTTTAGGTTATGCTGACCGATTTTTTTTGCTGACCGGTTTTTTTCCAGTTTTTTGTTTTTTTAGGTTGTGCTGATCATTTTTTTTTTGCTGACTGGTCCCCCCTTTTTTTCGTTGTGCTGACCGGTTTTTTCCCTTTTTTTACCTTGTGCTGACCGTTTTTTTTTGCTGACCGGTTTTTTTCCATTTTTTTATTTTTTTAGGTTGTGCTGACCATTTTTTTTACGTTGTGCTTACCGATATTTTTCCCTTTTTTTACGTTGTGCTAACCGGCCCCCCTTTTTTTACGTTGTGCTGACCGGTTTTTTCCATTTTTTTTACGTTGTGCTGACCGTTTTTTTTTAGTATGTGCTTACCGGTTTTTGTTTTGCTGACTGGTTTTTTTCCAATTTTTTTGTTTTTTTAGTTTGTGCTGACCGTTTTTTTTTACGTTGTGTTGATCGGTTTTTTTCCCTTTTTTTACGATGTGCTGACTATTTTTTTCGTTGTGCTGACCGGTTCCCCCCTTTTTTTTAACATTGTGCTGACCAGTTTTTTTCCCTATTTTTACATTGTGCTGACCGTTTTTTTTGTGCTGACCGGCCCCCTTTTTTTTTTCCGTTGTGTTGACCGTTTTTTTTCCTTTTTTTACGTTGTGCTGACCATTTTTTTTAGGTTGTGCTGACTGGTTTTTTTATCCATTTTTTTCTAGTTTTTTTGCTGACCAGTTTTTTCCAGTTTTTTTGTCCGGTTTTTTTCCAGTTTTTTTGTTTTTTAGATTGTGCTGACCGGTTTTTTTTCTTTTTTAGGTTGTGCGAACCGGTTTTTTTTGCTGATTGGTTTTTTTCCAGTTTTTTTGTTTTTTTAGGTTGTGCTGACTGGTTTTTTTACGTTGTGCTGACCAGTTTTTTTTCCCTTTTTTTACGTTGTGCTGACCGGTTTTTTTTTACCAGTTTTTTTCCAGTTTTTTTTACCGGTTTTTTTCTAGTTTTTTCTGACCGGTTTTTTTCTAGTTTTTTGTTTTTTTAGGTTGTGCTTACTGGTTTTTTTTCCAGTTTTTTTGTTTTTTTAGGTTGTGCTGACCGATTTTTTTTGCTTACCAGTCCCTCTTTTTTTTACGTTGTGCTGACCGGTTTTTTCCTTTTTTTTATGTTGTGCTGACCGTTTTTTTTTTTGTACAGACCATTTTTTTCAAGTTTTTTTGTTTTTTTTAGGTTGTGCTGACCGGTTTTTTTTGTTGACTGGTTTTTTTCCAGTTTTTTTTTAGGTTGTGCTTACCATTTTTTTTGTTGACCGGTCCCCCCTTCTTTTTTAGGTTGTGCTGACCGTTTTTTTTACCGGTTTTTTTCCAATTTTTTTTTTTTATGTAGTGCTGACCGATTTTTTTTTTGCTGACCGGTCCCCCTTTTTTTTACGTTGTGCTGACCGGTTTTTTCCCTTTTTTTACTTTTTTTAAAGCCCCTTACTTCTATAATCTTTTTTCATACAATTTGTAATACTCGAAGGGTCGATTTTTTTTCGTCTTAGTTTTTACCTTTGTGCTGACCTTTATTTTTTTTGTGTTGACCGGTTTTTTTCCAATTTTTTTGTTTTTTTAGTTTGTGCTGTCCGATTTTTTTTACTGACCGGTTTTTTTCCAGTTTTTTTGTTTTTTTAGGTTGTGCTGACTGTTTTTTTTGCTGACCATTCCCCCTTTTTTATTTTACTTTGTACTGACCGGTTTTTCCCTTTTATTACATTGTGCTGACTATTTTTTTTTGCTGACGGGTTTTTTTTCCAGTTTTTTTGTTTTTTTAGGTTGTGTTGACCGGTTTTTTTGCTGACCGGTTTTTTCCAGTGTTTTTGTTTTAATAGGTTGTGCTGACCGTTTTTTTTGCT
Source organism: Arachis duranensis (assembly GCF_000817695.3). Taxonomy (NCBI): domain Eukaryota; kingdom Viridiplantae; phylum Streptophyta; class Magnoliopsida; order Fabales; family Fabaceae; genus Arachis; species Arachis duranensis. Next base: position 30,434 of record NW_026264935.1, on the reverse strand, counting down.
GACCGGTCCCCCCTTTTTTTTAGGTTGTGCTGACCGTTTTTTTGTATCGGTTTATTTTCTAGTTTTTTTGTTTTTTTAGGTTGTGCTGACCATTTTTTTGCTGACCGGTCCCCCCTTTTTTTTTACGTTGTGCTGACCGGTTTTTTCCAGTTTTTTCATTTTTTTAGGTTATGTTGACCGGTTCTTTTTTGCTGACCGGGTTTTTTAAGTTTTTTTTGTTTTTTTAGGTTGTGCTGATCATTTTTTTGCTGACTGGTCCCCCCTTTTTTTTACGTTGTGCTGACCGGTTTTTTCCCCTTTTTTTTACCTTGTGCTGACCGTTTTTTTTTTGCTGACCAGTTTTTTTCTAGTTTTTTTGTTTTTTTAGGTTGTGCTGACCAGTTTGTTTTTACGTTGTGCTGACCGGTTTTTTCCCTTTTTTTACGTTGTGCTTACCGGTTTTTTTCTATTTTTTTTGCTGACCGGTTTTTTTCCAGTTTTTTCTGACCGGTTTTTTCCAGTTTTTTTTTTGTTTTTTAGGTTGTGCTGACCAGTTTTTTTCTTGCTTACCGGTCCCCCTTTTTTTTTACATTGTGCTGACCGTTTTTTTTTTGCTGACCTTTTTTTCCAGTTTTTTGTTTTTTTTAGGTTGTGCTGACCGGTTTTTTTGCTGACTGGTACCCCCTTTTTTTAGGTTGTGCTGACCATTTTTTTTGCTGACCGGTCCCCCCTTTTTTTAGGTTGTGCTAACCGTTTTTTTACCAGTTTTTTTCCATTTTTTTAGGTAGTTCTGATCGGTTTTTTTTTTGCTGACCGGTCCCCTTTTTTTTTACGTTGTGCTGACCATTTTTTTCCTTTTTGTTACTTTGTGCTGACCTTTATGTTTTTTTGTATTGACCGGTTTATTTCCAGATTTTTTGTTTTTTTAGGTTGTGCTGACCAATTTTTTTTGCTGACCGGTTTTTTTCCAGATTTTTTGTTTTTTTAGGTTGTGCTGACCATTTTTTTTTGCTGACCGGTCCCCGCTTTTTTTTACGTTGTACTGACCGGTTTTTTCCCTTTTTATGTTGTGCTGACTATTTTTTTTGCTGACCGGTTTTTTTCTAGTTTTTTTGTTTTTTTAGGTTGTGCTGACCGGTTTTTTTCCCTTTTTTTACGTTGTGCTGACCGTTTTTTTTACCGGTTTTTTTCTAGTGTTTTTTTACCTGAATTTTTCTAGTTTTTTTGCTGACCAATTTTTTTCCAGTTTTTTTCTGACCGGGTTCTTTTCCAGATTTTTTTGTTTTTTTAGGTTATGCTGACCGTTTTTTTTTTGCTTACCGGTCCCCCCTTTTTTCTTTTACGTTGTGCTGACCGGAATTTTTTCCTTTTTTTACGTTGTGCTGACAATTTTTTTTGTGATGACCGGTTTTTTTCCAGTTTTTTTGTTTTTTTAGGTTGTGCTGACCGGTTTTTTTTGCTGACCGGTTTTTTCCAGTTTTTTTGTTTTTTTAGGTTGTGCTGACCGTTTTTTTTGCTAACCGGTCCCCCCCATTTTTTTAGGTTGTGCTGACCATTTTTTTGTACCGGTTTTTTTCTAGTTTTTTTGTTTTTTTAGGTTGTGCTGACCGTTTTATGGCTGACCGGTCCCCCTTTTTTTTTACGTTGTGCTGACCCGTTTTGTTCCTTTTTTTACTTTGTGCTGACCTTTATTTTTTTTGTGCTGACCGATTCTTTCCAATTTTTTCATTTTTTAAGGTTATGCTGACTGGTTTTTTTTTGCTGACCGGTTTTTTTCCAGTGTTTTTGTTTTTTTAGGTTGTGCTGATCGTTTTTTTGCTAACTGGTCCCCCCTTTTTTTACGTTGTGCTGACCGATTTTTTCCCTTTTTTTACCTTGTGCTGACCGTTTTTTTTGCTGACCGGTTTTTTTCCAGTTTTTTTGTTTTTTTAGGTTGTGCTGACTTGTTTTTTTTTACGTTGTGCTGACCGGTTTTTTTCTATTTTTTACGTTGTGCTTACCGGTTTTTTTGACTGGTTTTTTTCTTGTTTTTACCGGTTTTTTCTAGTTTTTTTTGCTGACCGGTTTTTTTCAGTTTTTTTCTGACCAATTTTTTTTCCATTTTTTTGTTTTTTTAGGTTATGCTGGCTGGTTTTTTTTACCGGTCCCCTCTTTTTTTTAACGTTGTACTGACCATTTTTTTTGCTGACCGGTTTTTTCCAATTTTTTTCTTTTTTTAGGTTGTGTTGACCGATTTTTTTTGCTGACTGGTCCCCCCTTTTTCTTACGTTGTGCTGACCAATTTTTTTCCTTGTTTTTACGTTGTGCTGACCATTTTTTTTGTGCTGACCGGTTTTTTTCAGTTCTTTTGTTTTTTTAGGTTGTGCTAACTGATTTTTTTTGCTGACCGGTCCCCCCCTTTTTTTTACGTTGTGCTGACCGGTTTTTTTCAAGTTTTTTTGTTGACCCTTTTTTTTCCTGTTTTTTTGCTGATCGATTTTTTTTCAATTTTTTGTTTTTTTAGGTTGTGCTAACCGATTTTTTTGACAGTTTTTTTTCCAGTTTTTTGTTTTTTTAGGTTGAGCTGACCAATTTTTTTTTTTGCTTTTTTAAGTTGTGCTGACCGGTTTTTTTCCAGTTTTTTTTAGGTTGTGCTGACCGGTTTTTTTACGTTGTGTTGACCCTTTTTTTCCCTTTTTTTACGTTGTGCTGACCGGTTTTTTTACCGGTTTTTTTCTAGTTTTTTACCGATTTTTTTTCTGGCCGGTTTTTTTCCAATTTTTTTAGCTTGTGCTAACCGGTTTTTTCTATTTTTTTTGTTTTTTTAGGTTGTGCTGACCGGTTTTTTTTTGCTGACCTGTCCACCCTTTTTTTTATGTTGTGCTGACCCCTTTTTTTCTTTTTTTATCTTGTGCTGACCGATTTTGTTTCAGTTTTTTTTAGGTTGTGCGGACCCGTTTTTTTTCTGACCTATTTTTTTCCAGTTTTTTTGTTTTTTTAGGTTGTGCTGACCAGTTTTTTTGTTGATCAGTCCCCCCTTTTTTTTACGTTGTGCTGACTGATTTTTTCCCTTTTTTTGCGTTGTGCTGACCGTTTTTTTTGCTGGCCAGTTTTTTTTGCAGTTTTTTTATTTTTTTAGGTTGTGCTGACCGGTTTTGTTTTCTTTTTCGTTGTGCTGACCGATTTTTTTACCGGTTTTTTTCTAATTTTTTTACCAGTTTCTTTAGTTTTTTTTGACCGGTTTTTTCCACTTTATTTTTTATGATCGATTTTTTTCCAGTTTTTTTATTTTTTAGGTTGTGTTGACCGGTTTTTTTCCTTTTTTTACGTTGTGCTGAACGTTTTTTTTCTGCTGACTGGTTTTTTCAAGTTTTTTTTGTTTTTTTAGGTTGTGCTGACCGGGTTTTTTTACCGGGTTTTTTTCTAGTTTTTTTGTTTTTTTAGATTGTGTTGACCGGTTTTTTTTATTGACCAGTTTTTTTCCAGTTTTTTTTGTTTTTTTAGGTTGTGCTGACCATTTTTTTTTGCTGACCGGTCCCCCTCCCTTTTTTTTAACGTTGTGCTGACCGGTTTTTTCCCTTTTTTTAAGTTGTGTTGACCATTTTTTTTACGTTGTGCTGACCGGTTTTTTCCCTTTTTTTATGTTGTACTGACCGAATTTTTTTGTTTTTTTTTTGTTTTTTTCTACGTTGTGCTGACCGGTTTTTCCCTTTTTTATGTTGTACTGACCGATTTTTTCCCCTTTTTTACGTTGTGCTGTCCGGTTTTTTTTATCGGTTCCCCCCTTTTTTTTAACGTTGTGCTGACCGGTTTTTTCCCTTTTTACGTTGTGCTGACCGGTTTTTTTCCCATTTTTTTCTGACCGGTTTTTCTCCAGTTTTTTTGTTTTTTTAGGTTGTGCTGACTGGTTTTTTTTTTACCGGTCCCCTCTTTTTTTTACGTTGTGCTGACTGATTTTTTCCCTTTTTTTTACGTTGTGCTGACCGGTTTTTTTCCAGTTTTTTTCTTTTTTTAGATTGTGCTGACCGGTCCCCCCCTTTTTTCTTACGTTGTGCTGACCGATTTTTTTCTAGTTCTTTTGTTTTTTTTTAGGTTGTGCTGACTGATTTTTTTTTTGCTGACTGGTCCCACCTTTTTTTTACGTTGTGCTGACCGATTTTTTCCTTATTTTACGTTGTGCTGACCGGTTTTTTTTTTACCGATTTTTTTCAAGTTTTTTTGTTGACCCTTTTTTTCCAGTTTTTTTTTGCTGACTGATTTTTTTCCAGTTTTTTTGTTTTTTTAGGTTTGCTGACCGTTTTTTTCTGCTGACCGGTCCCCCCTTTTTTTTAGGTTGTGCTGACCGTTTTTTTGTACCGGATTTTTACCAGCTTTTTTATTTTTTTAGGTTGTGCTGACCATTTTTTTGCTGACCGGTCCCCCTTTTTTTTTACGTTGTGCTGATTGGTTTTTTTCCTTTTTTTTACTTTGTGCTGACCTTTTTTTTTGTGCTGACCGATTTTTTCCAATTTTTTCACTTTTTTAGGTTATGCTGACCGATTTTTTTTGCTGACCGGTTTTTTTCCAGTTTTTTTGTTTTTTTAGGTTGTGCTGATCATTTTTTTTGCTGGCCGGTCCCCCTTTTTTTTTACGTTGTGCTGACCGGTTTTTTTTCCCTTTTTTTACCTTGTGCTGACCGTTTTTTTGGCTGACCGGTTTTTTTCCAGTTTTTTTGTTTTTTAGGTTGTGCTGACTTATTTTTTTTACGTTGTGGTGACCGGTTTTTTTTTCATTTTTTACATTGTGCTTGCCGATTTTTTTCTTGTTTTTTTTACCGGTTTTTTTCTAGTTTTTTTTGCTGACCGGTTTTTTCCAGTTTTTTTTGTTTTTTTAGGTTGTGCTGACTGTTTTTTTTTACTGGTCCCCTCTTTTTTTTACGTTGTGCTGACCGTTTTTTTTGTTGATCGGTTTTTTCCAGTTTTTTTCTTTTTTTAGGTTGTGCTGACCGTTTTTTTTTGCTGACCAGTCACCACTTTTTTCTTACGTTGTGCTGACCGGTTTTTTTCCTTTTTTTACGTTGTGCTCACCATTTTTTTGTGCTGACCGGTTTTTTTCTAGTTCTTTTGTTTTTTCAGGTTGTGCTGACAGATTTTTTTTGCTGACCGGTCCCCCTTTTTTTTACGTTGTGCTGACCGGTTTTTTTCCTTTTTTTACGTTGTGCTGACCGGTTTTTTTTACCAGTTTTTTTCAGGTTTTTTTGTTGACCCTTTTTTTCCAGTTTTTTTTTGCTGACCGATTTTTTTCCAGCTTTTTTGTTTTTTTAGGTTGTGCTGACCTATTTTTTTGACAGTTTTTTTCTAGTTTTTTTGTTTTTTTTAGGTTGTGCTGACCAATTTTTTTTTGCTTTTTTAGGTTGTGCTGACCAGTTTTTTTTGCTGACCGGTTTTTTTCCAGTTTTTCTTTTAGGTTGTGCTGACCGTGTTTTTTACGTTGTGTTGACCCGTTTTTTTCCCTTTTTTTACGTTGTGCTGACTGGTTTTTTACCGGTTTTTTTTTTATTTTTTTCTGGTTTTTTTTCTAATTTTTTTACTGACCGGTTTTTTTCCAGTTTTTTTAGCTTGTGCTAACCGGTTTTTTCTATTTTTTTGTTTTGTTAGGTTGTGCTGACCGGTTCTTTTTTTGCTGACCTGTCCCTCCTTTTTTTTATGTTGTGCTGACCCGTTTTTTTCCTTTTTTAACCTTGTGCTGACCGATTTTTTTCAGTTTTTTTTAGGTTGTGCTGACCCTTTTTTTTGCTAACCTATTTTTTTCCAGTTTTTTTTGTTTTTTTAGGTTGTGCTGACCGGTTTTTTTTGTTGACCGGTCCCCCTTTTTTTACGTTGTGCTGACCGATTTTTCCCTTTTTTACGTTGTGCTGACAGTTTTTTTGCTGACCGGTTTTTTTGCAGTTTTTTTGTTTTTTTAGGTTGTGCTGACCGGTTTTGTTTTTTTTCGTTGTGCTAACCGATTTTTTTTACCGGTTTTTTTCTAATTTTTTTACCAGTTTTTTTAGTTTTATTTCTGACCATTTTTTTCAGTTTATTTTTTATGACCGATTTTTTTCCAGTTTTTTTGTTTTTTAGGTTGTGGTGACCGATTTTTTTCCTTTTTTTACGTTATGCTGACCTTTTTTTTTCTGCAGACTGGTTTTTTCATGTTTTTTTTATTTTTTTTTAGGTTGTGCTGACCTGGTTTCTTTTGGACTGGTTTTTTCTAGTTTTTTTGTTTTTTTCAATTGTGTTGACCTGTTTTTTTTATTGACCAGTTTTTTTTCCAGTTTTTTTGTTTTTTTAGGTTGTGCTAACCGTTTTTTTTTGCTGACCGGTCCCCCTCCCTTTTTTTACGTTCTACTGACCGGTTTTTTCCTCTTTTTTAAGTTGTGTTGACCATTTTTTTTACGTTGTGCTGACCGGTTTTTTCCCTTTTTTTACGTTGTGCTGACCGAATTTTTTGTTTTTTTTTGTTTTTTTCTACGTTGTGCTGACCGATTTTTTCCCCTTTTTTTACGTTGTGCTGTCTGGTTTTTTTACCGGTTCCCCCCTTTTTTTTAACGTTGTGCTGACCGGTTTTTTCCCCTTTTTTATGTTGTGCTGACCGTTTTCTTTTTGTACTGACCGGCCCCCGCTTTTTTTTACGTTGTGCTGACCGGTTTTTTTCCATTTTTTTTACGTTGTGCTGACCGTTTTTTTAGGTTGTGCTGACCAGTTTTTTTTTTGCTGACCGATTTTTTTCCAGGTTTTTTGTTTTTTTAGCTTGTGCTAACCGGTTTTTTTTACGTTGTGCTGACCGATTTTTTCCCATTTTTTTTCACTATGCTGACCGTTTTTTTCGTTGTGCTGACCGGTTCCCCCTTTTTTTTTAACGTTGTGCTGACCGGTTTTTTTCCTTTTTTTTACATTATGCTGACCGTTTTTTTTGTGCTGACCGGCCCCCCTTTTTTTTACGTTGTACTGACCGGTTTTTTGACCCTTTTTTTCTAGTTTTTTTTTGCTGACCGGTTTTTTTCCAGTTTTTTTAGGTTGTCTTGACCGATTTTTTTTACTGGATTTTTTCCAATTTTTTTGTTTTTTTAGGTTGTGCTGACCGGTTTTTTTTTGCTTTTTTAGGTTGTGCTGATCGATTTTTTTTGCTAACTGGTTTTTTTCAGTTTTTTTTTGTTTTTTTAGGTTGTGCTGACCGATTTTTTTTACGTTGTGCTGACCGGTTTTTTTCCCTTTTTTACGTTGTGCTGACCGGTTTTTTTTCTAGTTTTTTTTTCTGACCGATTTTTTTCCAGTTTTTTTGTTTTTTTAGGTTGTGCTAACTGGTTTTTTTTACCGGTCCCCTCTTTTTTTTTACGTTGTGCTGACCGATTTTTTTCCCTTTTTTTACGTTGTGCTGACCGTTTTTTTTTTGCTGACCGGTTTTTTTCGAGTTTTTTTTCTTTTTTTAGGTTGTGTTGACCGGTCCCCCCTTTTTTCTTACGTTGTGCTGACCGGTTTTTTCCTTTTTTTACGTTGTGCTCACTGGTTTTTTCTAGTTCTTTTGTTTTTTTTAGGTTGTGCTGAGTGATTTTTTTTGCTGACCGGTCCCCCCTTTTTTTTACGTTGTGCTGACCGATTTTTTTCCTTTTTCTACGTTGTGTTGACCTATTTTTTTACCGGTTTTTTTCAAGTTTTTTTGTTGACCTTTTTTTTCCAGTTTTTTTTGCTGTCTGATTTTTTTCCAGTTTTTTTGTTTTTTTAGGTTGTGCTGACCGGTTTTTTTCCAGTTTTTTTGTTTTTTTAGATTGTGCTGACCAATTTTTTTTGCTTTTTTAGGTTGTGCTGACCGGTTTTTTTCCAGTTTTTTTTAGGTTTTGATGACCGATTTTTATTACATTGTGTTAACCCATTTTTTTTCCTTTTTTACGTTGTGCTGACCGATTTTTTTGACCGGTTTTTTTCTAGTTTTTTTACCGGTTTTTTTCAAGTTTTTTTTGCTGACTGGTTTTTTTCCAGTTTTTTTAGCTTGTGCTAACCGGTTTTTTCTATTTTTTTGTTTTTTTAGGTTGTGCTGACCGGTTTTTTTTTGCTGACCTGTCCCCCTTTTTTTATGTTGTGCTGACCCATTTTTTTCTTTTTTTACTTTGTGCTGATCGATTTTTTTCAGTTTTTTTTAGGTTGTGCTGACCTATTTTTTTTGCTGGCCTTTTTTTCCAGATTTTTTGTTTTTCTAGGTTGTGCTGACCGGTTTTTTTTTGACCGGTCCCCCCTTTTCTTTTACGTTGTGCTGACCGATTTTTTCCCCTTTTTTTACGTTGTGCTGACCGTTTTTTTTGCTGACCGGTTTTTTTGCAGTTTTTGTAGGTTGTGCTGACCGGTTTTGGTTTTTTTCCGTTGTGCTGACCAGTTTTTTCCCTTTTTTACATTGTGCTGACCGATTTTTTTTCGATTTTTTTCTAATTTTTTTTACCAGTTTTTTAGTTTTTTTCTGACCGGTTTTTTCCAGTTTATTTTTTCTGACCGATTTTTTTTCCAGTTTTTTTGTTTTTTTTAGGTTGTGCTAACCGGTCCCCCCTTTTTTTTACGTTGTGCTGACCGATTTTTTTTCTTTTTTTACGTTGTGCTGACCATTTTTTTTCTGCTGACTGGTTTTTTCCAGTTTTTTATTTTTTTAGGTTGTGCTGACCGGTTTTTTTTACCGGGTTTTTTTCTAGTATTTTTGGTTTTTAAGATTGTGTTGACCGATTTTTTTTATTGACCAGTTTTTTTCCAGTTATTTTGTTTTTTTAGGTTGTGCTGACCCTTTTTTTTGCTGACCGGTCCCCCTCCCTTTTTTTTACGTTGTGCTAACTGGTTTTTTCCATTTTTTTAAGTTGTGTTGACCATTTTTTTACGTTGTGCTGACCGGTTTTTTTGCCTTTTTTTACGTTGTGCTGACCGGATTTTTTTGTTTTTTTGTTTTTTTAAGTTGTGCTGACCGATTTTTCCAGTTTTTTTTGCTAACTGATTTTTTTTCCAGTTTTTTTGTTTTTTTAGGTTGTGCTGAACGGTTTTTTTTACAGTTTTTTTTCCAGTTTTTTTGTTTTTTTTAGGTTGTGCTGACCAATTTTTTTTGCTTTTTCAGGTTTTGCTGACCGGTTTTTTTCCAGTTTTTTTAGGTTGTGATGACCGGTTTTTTTTACGTTGTGTTGACCGATTTTTTTCCCTTTTTTAAGGTTGTGCTGACCGGTTTTTTTGACAGGTTTTTTTCTAGTTTTCTTACCGGATTTTTTTATTTTTTTTTTGCTGACCGATTTTTTTCCAGTTTTTTTTAGCTTGTGCTAACCGGTTTTTTCTATATTTTGTTTTTTTAGGTTGTGCTGACCGGTTTTCTTTTTGCTGACCTGTCCCCCCTTTTTTATGTTGTGCTGACCCATTTTTTTCTTTTTTTACTTTGTGCTGATTGATTTTTTTCAGTTTTTTTTAGGTTGTGCTGACCCATTTTTTTTTTGCTGGCCTTTTTTTCCAGTTTTTTTGTTTTTCTAGGTTGTGCTGACCGGTGTTTTTTTGACCGGTCCCCCCTTTTCTTTTACGTTGTGCTGACCGATTTTTTCCCCTTTTTTTTACATTACGCTGACCGTTTTTTTTGTGCTGACCGACCCCTTTTTTTTTACGTTGTGCTGATCGGTTTTTTCCCTAATTTTACGTTGTGCTGACCGTTTTTTTAGGTTGTGCTGACCGGTTTTTTTTACCTATTTTTTTCTAGTTTTTTTTGCTGACCGATTTTTTTCTAGTTTTCTTAGGTTATGTTGACCGGTTTTTTTACCGGTTTTTTCCAGTTTTTTTGCTTTTTTTAGGTTGTGCTGACCGGTTTTTTTTGCTTTTTTAGGTTGTGCTGACCGATTTTTTTTGCTGACCGGTTTTTTTAAGTTTTTTTGTTTTTTTAGGTTGTGCTGACCGGTTTTTTTACGTTGTGCTGACCGGTTTTTTCCCTTTTTACGTTGTGCTGACCGGTTTTTTCCCATTTTTTTCTGACCGATTTTTCTCCAGTTTTTTTGTTTTTTTAGGTTGTGCTGACTGGTTTATTTTTTTACCGGTCCCCTCTTTTTTTTACGTTGTGCTGACCGATTTTTTCCCTTTTTTTTACGTTGTACTGACCATTTTTTTTGCTGACCGGTTTTTTTTCCAGTTTTTTTCTTTTTTTAGATTGTGCTGACCGGTCCCCCCTTTTTTCTTACGTTGTGCTGACCGATTTTTTTCTAGTTCTTTTTGTTTTTTTTTTAGGTTGTGCTGACTGATTTTTTTTTTGCTGACCGGTCCCACCTTTTTTTTACGTTGTGCTGACCGATTTTTTCCTTATTTTACGTTGTGCTGACCGGTTTTTTTTTTACCGATTTTTTTCAAGTTTTTTTGTTGACCCTTTTTTTCCAGTTTTTTTTTATGACTGATTTTTTTCCAGTTTTTTTGTTTTTTTAGGTTAGCTGACCGTTTTTTTTCTGCTGACCGGTCCCCCCTTTTTTTTAGGTTGTGCTGACCGTTTTTTTGTACCGGATTTTTACCAGTTTTTTTATTTTTTTAGGTTGTGCTGACCATTTTTTTGCTGACCGGTCCCCCTTTTTTTTTACGTTGTGCTGATTGGTTTTTTTCCTTTTTTTTACTTTGTGCTGACCTTTTTTTTTGTGCTGACCGATTTTTTCCAATTTTTTCACTTTTTTAGGTTATGCTGACCGATTTTTTTTGCTGACCGGTTTTTTTCCAGTTTTTTTGTTTTTTTTTTTCCCTTTTTTACATTGTGCTGACCGATTTTTTTTTCGATTTTTTTCTAATTTTTTTTACCAGTTTTTTAGTTTTTTTCTGACCGGTTTTTTCCAGTTTATTTTTTCTGACCGATTTTTTTCTAGTTTTTTTGTTTTTTTTAGGTTGTGCTAACCGGTCCCCCCTTTTTTTTACGTTGTGCTGACCGATTTTTTTTCTTTTTTTACGTTGTGCTGACCATTTTTTTTCTGCTGACTGGTTTTTTCCAGTTTTTTTTATTTTTTTAGGTTGTGCTGACCGGTTTTTTTTACCGGGTTTTTTTCTAGTATTTTTGGTTTTTAAGATTGTGTTGACCGATTTTTTTTATTGACCAGTTTTTTTTCCAGTTATTTTGTTTTTTTAGGTTGTGCTGACCGTTTTTTTATTGCTGACCGGTCCCCCTCCCTTTTTTTTACGTTGTGCTGACCGGTTTTTTCCATTTTTTTAAGTTGTGTTGACCATTTTTTTACGTTGTGCTGACCGGTTTTTTTGCCTTTTTTACGTTGTGCTGACCGGATTTTTTTGTTTTTTTTGTTTTTTTAAGTTGTGCTGACCAATTTTTCCAGTTTTTTTTGCTAACTGATTTTTTTCCAGTTTTTTTGTTTTTTTAGGTTGTGCTGAACGATTTTTTTTACAGTTTTTTTTCCAGTTTTTTTGTTTTTTTTTTAGGTTGTGCTGACCAATTTTTTTTGCTTTTTCATGTTTTGCTGATTTTCCAGTTTTTTTAGGTTGTGATGATCGGTTTTTTTTACGTTGTGTTGACCGATTTTTTTCCCTTTTTTAAGGTTGTGCTGACCGGTTTTTTTTACAGGTTTTTTTCTAGTTTTTTTACCGGATTTTTTTATTTTTTTTTGCTGACCGATTTTTTTCCAGTTTTTTTTAGCTTGTGCTAACCGGTTTTTTCTATATTTTGTTTTTTTAGGTTGTGCTGACCGGTTTTCTTTTTGCTGACCTGTCCCCCCTTTTTTATGTTGTGCTGACCCGTTTTTTTCTTTTTTTACTTTGTGCTGATTGATTTTTTTCAGTTTTTTTTTAGGTTGTGCTGACCCATTTTTTTTTTGCTGGCCTTTTTTTCCAGTTTTTTTTGTTTTTCTAGGTTGTGCTGACCGGTGTTTTTTTGACCGGTCCCCCCTTTTCTTTTACGTTGTGCTGACCGATTTTTTCCCCTTTTTTACATTACGCTGACCGTTTTTTTTGTGCTCACCGACCCTTTTTTTTACGTTGTGCTGATCGGTTTTTTCCCTAATTTTACGTTGTGCTGACCGTTTTTTTAGGTTGTGCTGACCGGTTTTTTTTACCTATTTTTTTCTAGTTTTTTTGCTGACCGATTTTTTTCTAGTTTTTTTAGGTTATGTTGACCGGTTTTTTTACCGGTTTTTTTCCAGTTTTTTTGCTTTTTTTAGGTTGTGCTGACCGGTTTTTTTTGCTTTTTTAGGTTGTGCTGACCGATTTTTTTTGCTGACCAGTTTTTTCAGTTTTTTTGTTTTTTTAGGTTGTGCTGACCGGTTTTTTTACGTTGTGCTGACCGATTTTTTCCCTTTTTTACTTTGTCCTGACCGGTTTTTTTCCAGTTTTTTTGTTTTTTTAGGTTGTGCTGACTGGTTTTTTTTTACCAGTCCCCTCTTTTTTTTACTTTGTGCTGACCGTTTTTTTTGCTGACCGGTTTTTTTCCATTTTTTTTCTTTTTTAGGTTGTGCTGACCGGTTTTTTTGCTGACCGGTCCCCCCTTTTTTCTTACATTGTGCTGACCGGTTTTTTTCCTTTTTTTACATTGTGTTGACCATTTTTTTGTGCTGACCGGTTTTTTCCTAGTTCTTTTTTTTTTAGGTTGTGCTGACTGATTTTTTTTGCTGATCGGTCCTCCTTTTTTTTACATTGTGCTGACCGGTTTTACGTTGTGTTGATCGTTTTTTTTTTCATTTTTTTATACGTTGTGCTGACCATTTTTTTTTTTTTTTACGTTGTGCTGACCGGTTTTTTGACCGATTTTTTTCAAGTTTTTTTGTTGATGCTTTTTTTTCCATTTTTTTTTGCTAACTGATTTTTTTCCAGTTTTTTTTGTTTTTTTAGGTTGTGCTGAACGGTTTTTTTTTACAGTTATTTTTCCAGTTTTTTTGTTTTTTTTAGGTTGTGCTGACCAATTTTTTTTTGCTTTTTTAGGTTGTGCTGACCAGTTTTTTTTGCTGACCGGTTTTTTTCCAGTTTTTCTTTTAGGTTGTGCTGACCGTGTTTTTTACGTTGTGTTGACCCGTTTTTTTCCATTTTTTTACGTTGTGCTGACTGGTATTTAACCGGTTTTTTTTATTTTTTTCTGGTTTTTTTCTAATTTTTTTACTGACCGGTTTTTTTCCAGTTTTTTTAGCTTGTGCTAACCGGTTTTTTCTATTTTTTTGTTTTTTTAGGTTGTGCTGACCGGTTTTTTTTTGCTGACCTGTTCCCCCTTTTTTTTATGTTGTGCTGACCCGTTTTTTTCCTTTTTTTCTTTGTGCTGACCAATTTTTTTCAGTTTTTTTTAGGTTGTGCTGACCCATTTTTTTTTTGCTGACATGTTTTCTTCCAAATTTTTTTGTTTTTTTAGGTTGTGTTGACAAGTTTTTTTTTGACCGGTCCCCCATTTTTTTTACGTTGTGCTGACCAATTTTTTCTCCTTTTTTTACGTTGTGCTGACCCTTTTTTTTGCTGACCGGTTTTTTTGCATTTTTTATTTTTTTAGGTTGTGCTGACTGGTTTTGGTTTTTTTCCGTTGTGCTGACCAGTTTTTTTCCCTTTTTTACATTCTGCTGACCGATTTTTTTTCGGTTTTTTTTTCTAATTTTTTACCGGTTTTTTAGTTTTTTTCTGACTGGTTTTTTCCAGTTTATTTTTTCTGACCGATTTTTTCCAGTTTTTTTGTTTTTTTAGGTTGTGCTGACCGGTCCCCCCTTTTTTTTACGTTGTGCTGACCGGTTTTTTTCCTTTTTTTTACGTTGTGCTGATCATTTTTTTTCTGCTGACTGGTTTTTTTCCAGTTTTTTTGTTTTTTTAGGTTGTGCTAACCGGGTTTTTTTTGACCGGGTTTTTTCTAGTTTTTTTGGTTTTTTAGATTGTGTTGACCAGTTTTTTTTACTGACCAGTTTTTTTTCCATTTTTTTGTTTTTTTAGGTTGTGCTGACCGTTTTTTTTTCTGACTGGTCCCCCTCCCTTTTTTTTACGTTGTGCTGACCGGTTTTTTCCCTTTTTTTATGTTGTGTTGACCGAATCTTTTTTTTTGTTTTTTTCTACGTTGTGGTGACTGGTTTTTCCCCCTTTTTTACGTTGTGCAGTCCGTTTTTTTACCGGTTCCCCCTTTTTTTAACGTTGTGCTGACCAATTTTTTTCCCTTTTTTTTTACGTTGTGCTGACCGGTTTTTTTCCATTTTTTTTACGTTGTGCTGACCGTTTTTTTTGTTGTGCTGACCAGTTTTTTCCCTTTTTGTATGTTGTGCTGACCGGTTTTTTCCATTTTTTTTACGTTGTGCTGACTGTTTTTTTTTTGCTGACCGGTTTTTTCTAGTTTTTTTTTTTAGGTTTTGCTGACCG
>NW_026264935.1:0-15652 GCF_000817695.3 Arachis duranensis | reverse complement strand
TGCTGACCGGTTTTTTTCCAGTTTTTTGTTTTTTTAGGTTGTGCTGACCGGTTTTTTTTTACGTTGTGTTGACCAGTTTTTCCCTTTTTTTATGCTATGCTGACCGTTATTTTTCGTTGTGCTGACCGGTTTCCCCTTTTTTTTAACATTGTGCTGACCGATTTTTTCCCTTTTTTACGTTGTGCTGACCGATTTTTTTTACGTTATGCTGACCTTTTTTTAACGCTGTGCTGACCGGTTTTTTCCCCTTTTTTTACGTTGTGCTGACCATTTTTTTTATGCTGAACGGCCCCCCTTATTTTTTACGATGTGCTGACTGTTTTTTTTCCGTTTTTTTACGTTGTTTTGACAATTTTTTTAGGTTGTGCGGACCGGTTTTTTTTAGTTTTTTTTAGGTTGTGCTGACCTGTTTTTTTCTTTTTTTTTTACGTTGTGCTGACCGATTTTTTCCCTTTTTTTATGTTGTGTTGACCGAATCTTTTTTTTTGTTTTTTTCTACGTTGTGGTGACTGGTTTTTCCCCCTTTTTTACGTTGTGCAGTCCGTTTTTTTACCGGTTCCCCCTTTTTTTAACGTTGTGCTGACCAATTTTTTTCCCTTTTTTTTTACGTTGTGCTGACCGGTTTTTTTCCATTTTTTTTACGTTGTGCTGACCGTTTTTTTTTAGGTTGTGCTGACCGGTTTTTTTTGCTGACCGGTTTTTTTCCAGGTTTTTTGTTTTTTTAGGTTGTGCTGACCGGTTTTTTTTTACGTTGTGTTGACCAGTTTTTCCCTTTTTTTATGCTATGCTGACCGTTACTTTTCGTTGTGCTGACCGGTTTCCCCTTTTTTTTAACATTGTGCTGACCGATTTTTTCCCTTTTTTTTACATTATGCTGACCATTTTTTTGTGCTGACCGGCCCCTTTTTTTTTTTACGTTGTCTTGACCGATTTTTTCCCTAATTTTACGTTGTGCCGACCGTTTTTTTGGGTTGTGCTGACCGGTTTTTTTACCTTTTTTTCTAGTCTTTTTTTGCTGATCGGTTTTTTTCCTTTTTTTTAAGGTTATGCTGACCGGTTTTTTTTACCGGTTTTTTTCCAGTTTTTTTGTTTTTTTTAGGTTGTGCTGACCGGTTTTTTTGCTTTTTTAGGTTGTGCTGACCGATTTTTTTTTGCTGACCGTTTTTTTCAGTTTTTTTTGTTTTTTTAGGTTGTGCTGACCAGTTTTTTTTACGTTGTGCTAATCGGATTTTTTTCCAGTTTATTTTTCTGACCGGTTTTTTTCCAGTTTTTTTGTTTTTTTAGGTTGTGCTGACTGGTTTTTTTTACCGGTCCCCTCTTTTTTTTTTACGTTGTGCTGACCGATTTTTTTCTTTTTTTTTACGTTGTGTTGACCATTTTTTTTGCTGACCGGTTTTTTCCAGTTTTTTTCTTTTTTTAGGTTGTGCTGACAGGTTTTTTTGCTTTTTTTTACGTTGTGCTAACCATTTTTTTTGTGCTGACCGGTTTTTTTCCAGTTCTTTTGTTTTTTTTAGGTTGTGCTGACTGATTTTTTTTGCTGACCGGTTCACCTTTTTTTTTACGTTGTGCTGACCGGTTTTTTTCTTTTTTTACGTTGTGCTGATCGGTTTTTTTCCAGTTTTTTGTTTTTTTAGTTTGTGCTGACCGGTTTTTTTGACTGTTTTTTCCAGTTTTTTTGCTTTTTTAGGTTGTGCTGACCGGTTTTTTTTGTTGACCGGTTTTTTTCCAGTTTTTTTTTAGGTTGTGATGACCGTTTTTTTTTACGTTTTGTTGACAATTTTTTTCCCTTTTTTTACGTTGTGCTGACCGGTTTTTTTCCGGTTTTTTCCGGTTTTTTTCTAGTTTTTTTTACCGGCTTTTTTCTAGCTTTTTTTGCTGACCGTTTTTTTTCCAGTTTTTTTAGTTTGTGCTAACCGGTTTTTTCTATTTTTTTGTTTTTTTAGGTTGTGCTGACCGGTTTTTTTTTGCTGACCTGTCCCGCCTTTTTTTTATGTTGTGCTGACCTATTTTTTTTCCTTTTTTTACTTTGTGCTGACCTTTTTTTTTGTGCTGACCGATTTTTTTCAGTTTATTTTTAGGTTGTGCTGACTTGTTTTTTTTTTGCTGACCTATTTTTTTTCCAGTTTTTTTGTTTTTTTTAGGTTGTGCTGACCGGTTTTTTTTGACCGGTCCCCTCTTTTCTTTTACATTGTGCTGACCGATTTTTTCCCTTTTTTTACATTGTGCTGACCGTTTTTTTGCTGACCGGTTTTTTTGCAGTTTTTTGTTTTTTTAGGTTGTGTTGACCGGTTTTTTCGTTGTGCTGACCGGTTTTTTTTCCTTTTTTACATTGTGCTGACTGGTTTTTTCCAATTTATTTTTTCTGACCAATTTTTTTCCAGTTTTTTTGTTTTTTTAGCTTGTGCTGACCGGTTTTTTTTACCGGTCCCCCCTTTTTTTACGTTGTGTTGACCTGTTTTTTTCCTTTTTTTACGTTGTGCTGACCGTATTTTTTTCTGCTGACTGGTTTTTTTCTAGTTTTTTTGTTTTTTTAGATTGTGTTGACCGGTTTTTTTTTATTGACCAGTTTTTTTCCAGTTATTTTGTTTTTTTAGGTTGTGCTGACCGTTTTTTTGCTGACCGGTCCCCCTCCCTTTTTTTTACGTTGTGCTGACCGGTTTTTTCCATTTTTTAAGTTGTGTTGACCATTTTTTTACGTTGTGCTGACCGGTTTTTTTCCCTTTTTTTACGTTGTGCTGACCAGATTTTTTTGTTTTTTTTTGTTTTTTTAAGTTGTGCTGACCGATTTTTCCAGTTTTTTTTTGCTAACTGATTTTTTTCCACTTTTTTTTTGTTTTTTTAGGTTGTGCTGAACGGTTTTTTTTTTACAGTTTTTTTCCAGTTTTTTTGTTTTTTTTAGGTTGTGCTGACCAATTTTTTTTGCTTTTTCAGGTTTTGCTGACCGGTTTTTTTTCCAGTTTTTTTAGGTTGTGATGACCGGTTTTTTTTACGTTGTGTTGACCGATTTTTTCCCCTTTTTTACGTTGCGCTGACCAGTTTTTTTTAACGATTTTTTTCTAGTTTTTTTCCAGTTTCTTTTTAGTTTTTTTTGCTGACCGATTTTTTTCCAGTTTTTTTTAGCTTGTGCTAACCGGTTTTTTCTATTTCTTTGTTTTTTTAGGTTGTGCTGACTGGTTTTTTTTTGCTGACCTGTCCCCCTTTTTTTTATGTTGTGCTGACCCGTTTTTTTCCTTTTTTTTCTTTGTGCTGATCGATTTTTTTCAGTTTTTTTTAGGTTGTGCTGACCCATTTTTTTTTGCTGGCCTTTTTTTTCCAGTTTTTTTGTTTTTCTAGGTTGTGCTGACCGGTTTTTTTTTTTACCGGTCCCCCCTTTTCTTTTACGTTGTGCTGACCGATTTTTTCCCCCTTTTTTTACGTTGTGCTGAACTTTTTTTTTGCTGACCGGTTTTTTTGCAGTTTTTTTAGGTTGTGCTGACCGGTTTTGGTTTTTTTCCGTTGTGCTGACCAGCTTTTTTCCCTTTTTTACATTGTGCTGACCGATTTTTTTCCAGTTTTTTTCTAATTTTTTTTACCAGTTTTTTAGTTTTTTTCTGACCGATTTTTTCCAGTTTATTTTTTCTGACCGATTTTTTTCCAGTTTTTCTGTTTTTTTAGGTTGTGCTGACCGGTCCCCCCTTTTTTTTACATTGTGCTGACCGGTTTTTTTCTTTTTTTACGTTGTGCTGACCGTTTTTTTTCTGCTGACTGGTTTTTTCCATTTTTTTTTTATTTTTTTAGGTTGTGCTGACCTGGTTTTTTTACCGGGTTTTTTCTAGTATTTTTGGTTTTTAAGATTGTGTTGACCGGTTTTTTTTACTGACCAGTTTTTTTATTTTTTTAGGTTGTGCTGACCATTTTTTTTGCTGACCGGTCCCCCTCCCTTTTATTTTACGTTGTGCTGACTGTTTTTTTTCATTTTTTTAAGTTGTGTTGACCATTTTTTTTACGTTGTGCTGACCGGTTTTTTCCCTTTTTTTACGTTGTGCTAACCGAATTTTTTTGTTTTTTTTTTCTACGTTGTGCTGTCCATTGTTTTTACCGGTTCCCCCCTTTTTTTTAACGTTGTGCTGACCGATTTTTTTCCCTTTTTTTAGGTTGTGCTAACCATTTTCATTTTGTGCTGACCGGCCCCTTTTTTTTTTACGTTGTGCTGACCGGTTTTTTTCTATTTTTTTTACGTTGTGCTGACCTTTTTTTTAGGTTGTGCTGACCGGTTTTTTTGCTGACCGATTTTTTTCCAAGTTTTTTGTTTTTTTAGGTTGTGCTGACCGTTTTTTTTTTACGTTGTGCCGACCGATTTTTCCCTTTTTTTATGCTATGCTGACCGTTCTTTTTCGTTGTGCTGACCGGTTCCCCCCTTTTTATTAACGTTGTGCTGACCGGTTTTTTCCCTTTTTTTACATCATGCTTACCATTTTTTTTGTGCTGACCGACCCCGTTTTTTTTACGTTGTGCTGACCGGTATTTCCCTAATTTTACGTTGTGCTGACCGTTTTTTTTAGGTTGTGCTGACCGGTTTTTTTTACCTTTTTTTCTATTTTTTTTTGCTGACCGACTTTTTTCCAGTTTTTTTTAGGTTATGCTGACCAGTTGTTTTTTACCGGTTTTTTTCCAGTTTTTTTTGTTTTTTTTAGGTTGTGCTGACCGGTTTTTTTTTGCTTTTTTAGGTTGTGCTGACCGATTTTTTTTTGCTGACCGGTTTTTTTCAGTTTTTTTGTTTTTTTAGGTTGTGCTGACCGGTTTTTTTCCTTTTTTACGTTGTGCTGATCGATTTTTTTTCCAGTTTATTTTTCTGACCAGTTTTTTCCATTTTTTGTTTTTTTAGGTTATGCTGACTGGTTTTTTTTACCGGTCCCCTCTTTTTTTTACGTTATGCTGACCGGTTATTTTCCCTTTTTTTTACGTTGTGCTGACCGTTTTTTTTGCTGACCGGTTTTTTTCCAGTTTTTTTCTTTTTTTAGGTTGTGCTGACCGGTTTTTTTTGCTGATCCGTCCCCCCTGTTCTTACGTTGTGCTGACCGGTTTTTTTCTTTTTTTACGTTGTGCTGACCGTTTTTTTTCTGCTGACTGGTTTTTTCCATTTTTTTTATTTTTTTAGGTTGTGCTGACCTGGTTTTTTTACCGGGTTTTTTCTAGTATTTTTGGTTTTTAAGATTGTGTTGACCGGTTTTTTTTACTGACCAGTTTTTTTATTTTTTTAGGTTGTGCTGACCATTTTTTTTGCTGACCGGTCCCCCTCCCTTTTATTTTACGTTGTGCTGACTGTTTTTTTTCATTTTTTTAAGTTGTGTTGACCATTTTTTTTACGTTGTGCTGACCGGTTTTTTCCCTTTTTTTACGTTGTGCTAACCGAATTTTTTTGTTTTTTTTTTCTACGTTGTGCTGTCCATTGTTTTTACTGGTTCCCCCCTTTTTTTTAACGTTGTGCTGACCGATTTTTTTCCCTTTTTTTTAGGTTGTGCTAACCATTTTCATTTTGTGCTGACCGGCCCCTTTTTTTTTTACATTGTGCTGACCAGTTTTTCCCTTTTTTTTACGTTGTGCTGACCATTTTTTTCGTGATAACCGGTTTTTTCTTTTTTTTTACTTTTAAATTTTTTCGTTGTGCTGATCATTTTTTTCGTTGTGCTGACCGGTTTTTTCCCTTTTTTTTATGTTGTGCTGACCGGTTTTTTTCGTTTGCTAACCGGTTTTTATCGTTTGCTGACCGGTTTTTTCTCTTTTTTTACGTTGTGCTGACCGATTTTTTTTATTTTTACGTTGTGCTGACCAATTTCTTTTTTTTTTGTGCTGATCGATTTTTTTTGTTGTGCTGATCATTTTTTTCTTCTTGTGCTTACTGGTTTTTTTCATTTTTTTTACGTTGTGCTGACCGGTTTTTTTTGTTGTGCTGATCGGTTCTTTTTATGTTGTGCTGGCCGATTTTTTTCGTTGTGCTGATTGGTTTTTTTCATTGTGCTGATCATTTTTTTCCCTTTTTTTACATTGTGCTGACCGATTTTTTTTGCTAACCGGTTTTTTTCCCTTTTTTTAGGTTGTGCTAACCGGTTTTTTCCTTTTTTTACCTTGTGCTGACCGGTCCCCCCTTTTTTTTACGTTGTGCTGACCATTTTTTTTGTGCTGGCTGGTTTTTTTCGTTGTGCTGATAAGTTTTTTTTGTTGTGCTGACCAG
Source organism: Arachis duranensis (assembly GCF_000817695.3). Lineage (NCBI taxonomy): Eukaryota > Viridiplantae > Streptophyta > Magnoliopsida > Fabales > Fabaceae > Arachis > Arachis duranensis. The sequence goes on along the minus strand of NW_026264935.1, from coordinate 9,441 downwards.
TTTTTCCCCTTTTTTTCCGTTGTGCTGACCGGTTTTTATTTTTTCATTGTGCTGACCGATTTTTTTATTATTACGTTGTGCTGACCGGTTTTTCCCTCCTTTTTTTACGTTGTTCTGATTGTTTTGTTTTTGCTGTCTGGTTTTTTTTCTTTTTTTTACATTGTGCTCACCGGTTTTTTTTGTGTTGACTAGTCCCCCATTTTTTTATGTTATGCTGACCGGTTTTTTTCCCTTTTTTTACGTTGTGCTGACCTTTTTTTTCAGTGCTGACCGATTTTTTTCCTTTTTTCCTTTTTTATTTTTTTCGTTGTGATGATCATTTTTTTCGTTGTGCTGACCGGTTTTTTCCCTTTTTTTATGTTGTGCTGACCGGTTTTTTCATTGTGTTAATCGGTTTTTTCCCTTTTTTACATTGTGCTCACCGGTTTTTTTATTATTATGTTGTGCTGACCATTTTTTTTGTTGTGCCGACCGATTTTTTTCTCGTTGTGCTGATCATTTTTTTCTTCGTTGTGCTTACTGGTTTTTTTCCCTTTTTTTTACGTTGTGCTGACCGGTTTTTTTCGTTGTGCTGATCGGATCTTTTTATGTTGTGCTGACCGGTTTTTTTGTTGTGCTGATCGGTATTTTTCGTTGTGCTGATCGGTTTTTTCCCCTTTTTTTACATTGTGCTGAACAATTTTTTTTGCTGACCGGTTTTTTCCCTTTTTTACGTTGTGTTAACCGGTTTTTTCTTTTTTTAACTTGTGCTGACCGGTCCCCCCTTTTTTAACGCTGTGCTGACCGTTTTTTTTGGGCTGACCGGTTTTTTCGTTGTGCTTATCAGTTTTTTTCGTTGTGCTGACCAGTTTTTCCTTTTTTTTTCTGTTGTGCTGACCGGTTTTTATTTTTTCATTATGCTGACCGAGTTTTTTATTATTACGTTGTGCTGACCAGTTTTTTTGTGTTCTGACTGGTTTTTTCCCCCTTTTTTTACGTTGCGTTGATTGTTTTTTTTTGTTGTCTGGTTTTTTTCCTTTTTTTACATTGTGCTGACCGGTTTTTTTTTTGTGCTGACCAGTCCCCCCTTTTTTTATGTGCTGACCTTTTTTTCAGTGCTGACCGATTTTTTTCCTTTTTTCCTTTTTTTATTTTTTTCATTGTGCTGATCATTTTTTTCGTTGTGCTGACCGATTTTTTTCCCTTTTTTTACGTTGTGCTGACCGGTTTTTTTCGTTGTGCTTAGCGGTTTTTTCCCTTTTTTTACGTTGTGCTGACCGGTTTTTTTCGTTGTGCTTAGCGGTTTTTTCCCTTTTTTTACGTTGTGCTGACCGGTTTTTTTCGTTGTGCTTAGCGGTTTTTTCCCTTTTTTTACGTTGTGCTGACCGGTTTTTTTTCCTTTTTTTTATACATTGTGCTGACCTGTTTTTTTCCTTTTTTTTACATTGTGTTGACCTTTTTTTTACGATGTGCTGACATGTTTTTTTTTACGTTGTGCTGACTGGTTTTTTTCTTTTTTTTTTACATTGTGCTGACTTGGTTTTTTTTATGTTGTGCTGACCGGTTTTTCGCCCTTTTTTTACGTTGTGATGACCGATTTTTTCCTTTTTTTAAATTGTGCTGACCTGGTTTTTTTCTTACGTTGTGCTGACTGGTTTTTTTCGCCCTTTTTTTACATTGTACTGACCGATTTTTTCACCCTTTTTCTTATTTTTTTATTTTTTCGTTGTGTTGATCGGTTTTTTTCGTTGTGCTGACTGGGTTTTTCCCTTTTTTTACGTTGTGCTTACTGGTTTTTTTCCTTTTTTTTTCCGTTGTGCTGACCGGTTTTTTTTACGTTGTGCTGACCGTTTTTTTTGCTGACCGGTTTTTTTCCAGTTTTTTTCTTTTTTTAGGTTGTGCTGACCGGTTTTTTTTGCTGATCCGTCCCCCCTGTTCTTACGTTGTGCTGACCGGTTTTTTTCCTTTTTTTACGTTGTGCTGACCAATTTTTTGTGCTGACCGGTTTTTTTCCAGTTCTTTTGTTTTTTTAGATTGTGCTGACTAATTTTTTTTGCTGACCGGTCCCCCCTTTTTTTTACGTTGTGCTGACCGATTTTTTTCTTTTTTTTACGTTTTGCTGTCCGATTTTTTTGACCGGTTTTTTTTTAAGTTTTTTTGTTGACCCTTTTTTTTCCATTTTTTTTGCTGACTGATTTTTTTCCAGTTTTTTTTTAGGTTGTGCTGACCGGTTTTTTTGACAGTTTTTTTCTAGTTTTTTTGTTTTTTTTAGGTTGTGTTGGCCAATTTTTTTTTTGCTTTTTTAGGTTGTGCTGATCGGTTTTTTTACGTTGTGCTGATCGGTTTTTTTGTTTTTGTATTTATTTTTTTTTACGTTGTGCTGACCGGTTTTTTTCAGTTTTTTGGTTTTTTAGGTTGTGCATACTGGTTTTTTTTACCTTTTTTTGACCTTTTTTTTTCATTGTGCTGACCGATTTTTTTCCTTTTTTTGTTGTGCTAATCGGTTTTTTCCCTTTTTTTTCTTTGTGCTGACCGATTTTTTTCCCCTTTTTTTACGTTATGCTGACCGGTTTTTTCCTTTTTTTTTCTTCGTTGTGCTGACCAGTTTTTTTTCCTTTTTTTCGTTGTGCTGACCGGTCCCCCATTTTTTTTACGTTGTGCTGATCAGTTTTTTTCCGTTTTTTTACACTGTGCTGACTGATTTTTTTATTATTACGTTGTGCTGACCGATTTTTTTATTATTATTATTATTACGTTGTGCTGACCGATTTTTTTCGTTCTGCTGACCGGTTTTTTTCATTGTGCTTACCATTTTTCCCCCTTTTTTTACGTTGTGCTGACCGGTTTTTTTCATTGTGCTGACCTGTTTTTTCCCCTTTTTTTATTACGTTGTGTTGACCAGTTTTTTCCCTTTTTTTACGTTGTGCTTACCGGTTTTTTTCCTTTTTTACATTGTGTTGACCGGTTTTTTTTATGCTGACTGGTTCCCTCCTTTTTTTTACGTTGTGCTGACCGGTTTTTTTCCCTTTTTTTACGTTGTGCTGACCGGTTTTTCCCCCTTTTTTTACGTTGTGCTGACTGGTTTTTTTCGTTGTGATTACCGGTTTTTTTCCCTTTTTTATGTTGCGCTGACCAGTTTTTTTTTTACATTGTGCTGACCCATTTTTTGCCCTTTTTTAATTGTGCTGACAGGTTTTTCGCCCATTTTTTTGTTGTGTTGACCGGTCTTTTTTTTTCGTTGTGCTAATCGGTTTTTTTCGTTGTGCTGACCGGTTTTTTCCCTTTTTTTATGTTGTGGTGACTGTTTTTTTGTTGTGCTGGCCGGTTTTTTTATACATTGTGCTGACCGATTTTTTCCTTTTTTTTTACATTATGCTGACCATTTTTTTCATTGTGCTGACCGGTTTTTTATTATTACGTTGTGCTGACCGGTTTTTTTTGTTGTGCTGACCGATTTTTTTCCCCTTTTTTTTTACATTGTGCTCACCATTTTTTTTGTGCTGACCGGTTTTTCTCCTTTTTTTATTTTTTTCGCTGTGCTGATTCGTTTTTTTGTGCTGACCTGTTTTTTATACGTAGTGCTGATCGGTTTTTTTCATTTTTTTACATTGTGCTGACCATTTTTTTTCGTTGTGCTGACCAATTTTTTTATTATCACGTTGTGCTGACCGGTTTTTTTATTATTATTATTACGTTGTGCTGACCGGTTTTTTTCGTTGTGCTGACCGTTTTTTCCCCTTTTTTTACGTTGTGCTGACCGGTTTTTTTCGTTGTGCTGACCTATTTTTTCCCCTTTTTTTATTACGTTGTGTTGACCAGTTTTTTTTCATTGTACTGACCGGTCACCCCTTTTTTTACGTTGTGTTGACCAGTTTTTCCCCTTTTTTTACGTTGTGCTGACCATTTTTTTTTCATTGTGCTGATCGGTTTTTTTTCATTTTTTATTTTTTTATTTTTTTCGTTGTGCTGATCAGTTTTTTTTCGTTGTGCTGACCGGTTTTTTCCCTCTTTTTACGTTGTGCTGATTATTTTTTTCATTGTGCTGACCAATTTTTTTATATGTTGTGTTGACAAATTTTTTTCCATTTTTTTACATTGTGCTGACCATTTTTTTTCGTTGTGCTGACCGGTTTTTTTATTATTACGTTTTGCTGCCCGGTTTTTTTATTATTATTACGTTGTGCTGACCGGTTTTTTTCGTTGTGCTGACCAGTTTTTTTCCCTTTTTTTACGTTGTGCTGACCAGATTTTTTTTGCTGACCAGTTTTTTCCCTTTTTTTTACGTTGTGCTGACTGGTTTTTTCGTTGTGCTGATCGGTTTTTTTCCGTTGTGCTAACCGGTTTTTTTACGTTGTGCTGACCGGTTTTTTCCCTTTTTGTTACGCTGTGCTGACCGGATTTTTTTTGCTTTTTTTTACATTGTGCTGACTTGGTTTTTTTTTTACGTTGTGCTGTCTGGTTTTTTCGCCCTTTTTCCTGACCGGTTTTTATTTTTTTGTCTTTTTTGTTTTTTGTTTTTTTTGTTTTTTTCGTTGTGCTGACCGGTTTTTTTTATTATTACGTTGTGCTGACCGGTTTTTTTGCTGACCGGTTTTTTCCCTTTTTTTACGTTGTGCTGATCGATTTATTTCCTTTTTTTTACATTGTGCTCACCGATTTTTTTTGGCTGACCGGTCCCCCCTTTTTTTTTACGTTGTGCTGACTGGTTTTTTCCCCTTTTTTTATGTTGTGAGGACCGTTTTTTTTTTGTTTTTTGTGCTGACCGATTTTTTTCCTTTTTTTATTTTTTTATTTTTTTTGTCGTGCTGATCGGTTTTTTTCGTTATGTTGACCGGTTTTTTCCCTATTTTTTACATTGTGCTGACCAGGTTTTTTCCTTTTATTACATTTTGCTGACCGGTTTTTTTCCTTTTTTTCGTTGTGCTGACCGGTCCCCCCTTTTTTTTACATTGTGCTGACCAGTTTTTCCCTTTTTTTTACGTTGTGCTGACCTTTTGTTCGTGCTAACCGGTTTTTTTCTTTTTTTTACTTTTAAATTTTTTCGTTGTGCTGATCATTTTTTTCGTTGTGCTGACCGGTTTTTTCCCTTTTTTTATGTTGTGCTGACCGGTTTTTTTTTATTTTTACGTTGTGCTGACCAGTTTCTTTTTTGTTGTGTTGATCGATTTTTTTTCGTTGTGCTGATCATTTTTTCTTCGTTGTGCTTACTGGTTTTTTTCGTTATTTTCACGTTGTGCTGACCGGTTTTTTTGTTGTGCTGATCGATTCTTTTTATGTTGTGTTGACCGATTTTTTTCGTTGTGCTGATCGGTTTTTTTCATTGTGCTGATCATTTTTTTCCCTTTTTTTACATTGTGCTGACCGATTTTTTTTGCTGACCGGTTTTTTTCCCTTTTCTTACGTTGTGCTAACCGGTTTTTTCCTTTTTTTACCTTGTGCTGACCGGTCCCCCCTTTTTTTTACGTTGTGCTGACCATTTTTTTGTGCTGACTGGTTTTTTTCGTTGTGCTGATCAGTTTTTTTTGTTGTGCTGACCAGTTTTTCCCTTTTTTTTCCGTTGTGCTAACCGGTTTTTATTTTTTCATTGTGCTGACCAATTTTTTTATTATTACGTTGTGCTGACCGGTTTTTTTTGTTGTGCTGACCGGTTTTTTCCCTCCTTTTTTTACGTTGTGCTGATTGTTTTTTTTTGCTGTCTGGTTTTTTCTTTTTTTTACATTGTACTTACCGGTTTTTTTTTGTGCTGACTAGTCCCCCATTTTATTATGTTATGCTGACCGGTTTTTTCCCTCTTTTTACGTTGTGCTGACCTTTTTTTCAGTGCTGACCAGTTTTTTTCTTTTTTCCTTTTTTTATTTTTTTCGTTGTGCTGATCATTTTTTTCGTTGTGCTGATCGGTTTTTTTCCCTTTTTTTATGTTGTGCTGACCGGTTTTTTTCGTTGTGCTAACCAGTTTTTTCCCTTTTTTACGTTGTGCTCACCGGTTTTTTTATTATTATGTTGTTCTGACCGTTTTTTCCCTTTTTTTTACATTATGCTGACCATTTTTTTTGTTGTGCTGACCGGTTTTTTATTATTACGTTGTGCTAACCGTTTTATTATTATTATTATTATTACGTTGTGCTGACCGGTTTTTTTGTTGTGCTGACCGATTTTTTCCCCTTTTTTTTACATTGTGCTCACCATTTTTTTGTGCTGACCGATTTTTCTCCTTTTTTTATTTTTTTCGCTGTGCTGATTCGTTTTTTTGTGCTGACCGGTTTTTTTCATTTTTTTACATTGTGCTGACCATTTTTTTCGTTGTGCTGACCGGTTTTTTTATTATTACGTTGTGCTGACTAGTTTTTTTTATTATTATTATTATTACGTTGTGCTGACCGGTTTTTTTCGTTGTGCTGACCGTTTTTCCCCTTTTTTTTACGTTGTGCTGACCGGTTTTTTTCGTTGTGCTGACCTATTTTTTCCCCTTTTTTTATTACGTTGTGTTGACCCGTTTTTCTCGTTGTGCTGACCGGTCCCCCCTTTTTTTTACGTTGTGCTGACCATTTTTTTTCATTGTGCTGATCGGTTTTTTTCCATTTTTTATTTTTTTATTTTTTTCGTTGTGCTGATCATTTTTTTTTCGTTGTGTTGACCGTTTTTTTTCCTTTTTTTACGTTGTGCTGATCATTTTTTTCATTGTGCTGACCAATTTTTTTATACATTGTGTTGACCAATTTTTTTCCATTTTTTTACATTGTGCTGACCATTTTTTTTCATTGTGCTGACCGGTTTTTTTATTATTACGTTTTGCTGCCTGGTTTTTTATTATTATTACGTTGTGCTGACCGGTTTTTTTCGTTGTGCTGGCCAGTTTTTTTCCCCTTTTTTTACGTTGTGCTGACCAGTTTTTTTTTGGCTGACCAGTTTTTTCCCTTTTTTTACGTTGTGCTGACCGGTTTTTTCGTTGTGCTGATCGGTTTTTTTTCGTTGTGCTAACCGGTTTTTTTTACGTTGTGCTGACCGGTTTTTTCCCTTTTTGTTATGCTGTGCTGACCGAATTTTTTTCGCTTTTTATACATTGTGCTGACTTGGTTTTTTTTACGTTGTGCTGTCCGGTTTTTTTGCCCTTTTTTCTGACCGGTTTTTGTTTTTTTCTTTGTTTTTTTGTTTTTGTTTTTTTTTGTTTTTTTCGTTTTGCTGACCGGTTTTTTTATTATTACGTTGTGCTGACCGGTTTTTTGCTGACCGGTTTTTTTCCTTTTTTTTACGTTGTGCTGATCGATTTTTTTCCTTTTTTTACATTGTGCTCACCGATTTTTTTTGGTTGACCGGTCCCCCCTTTTTTTAACGTTGTGCTGACTGGTTTTTTTCCCCTTTTTTTATGTTGTGAGGACCTTTTTTTTGTTTTTTGTGCTGACCGGTTTTTTTCCTTTTTTTATTTTTTTATTTTTTTTGTTGTGCTGATCAGTTTTTTTTCGTTGTGTTGACCGGTTTTTTCCCTCTTTTTTTTACGTTGTGCTGACCGATTTTTTTTCGTTGTGTTGACCGGTTTTTTTATTATTACGTTGTGCTGACTGGTTTTTTTATTATTATTACTATGTTGTGCTGACCGGTTTTTTCGTTGTGCTGATCGGTTTTTTTGTTGTGCTAACCGATTTTTTCCCTTTTTTTCATTGTGCTGACCGGTTTTTTTTGCTGACCGGTTTTTTCCCTATATTTTACATTGTGCTGACCGGGTTTTTTCTTTTTTTACATTTTGCTGACCGGTTTTTTTCTTTTTTTCGTTGTGCTGACCGGTCCTCCCTTTTTTTTTACATTGTGCTGACCAGTTTTTCCCTTTTTTTTACGTTGTGCTGACCATTTTTTTCGTGATAACCGGTTTTTTCTTTTTTTTTTACTTTTAAATTTTTTCGTTGTGCTGATCATTTTTTTCGTTGTGCTGACCGGTTTTTTCCCTTTTTTTTATGTTGTGCTGACCGGTTTTTTTCGTTTGCTAACCGGTTTTTATCGTTTGCTGACCGGTTTTTTCTCTTTTTTTACGTTGTGCTGACCGATTTTTTTTATTTTTACGTTGTGCTGACCAATTTCTTTTTTTTTTGTGCTGATCGATTTTTTTTGTTGTGCTGATCATTTTTTTCTTCTTGTGCTTACTGGTTTTTTTCATTTTTTTTACGTTGTGCTGACCGGTTTTTTTTGTTGTGCTGATCGGTTCTTTTTATGTTGTGCTGGCCGATTTTTTTCGTTGTGCTGATTGGTTTTTTTCATTGTGCTGATCATTTTTTTCCCTTTTTTTACATTGTGCTGACCGATTTTTTTTGCTAACCGGTTTTTTTCCCTTTTTTTAGGTTGTGCTAACCGGTTTTTTCCTTTTTTTACCTTGTGCTGACCGGTCCCCCCTTTTTTTTACGTTGTGCTGACCATTTTTTTTGTGCTGGCTGGTTTTTTTCGTTGTGCTGATAAGTTTTTTTTGTTGTGCTGACCAGTTTTTCCCCTTTTTTTCCGTTGTGCTGACCGGTTTTTATTTTTTCATTGTGCTGACCGATTTTTTTATTATTACGTTGTGCTGACCGGTTTTTCCCTCCTTTTTTTACGTTGTTCTGATTGTTTTGTTTTTGCTGTCTGGTTTTTTTTCTTTTTTTTACATTGTGCTCACCGGTTTTTTTTGTGTTGACTAGTCCCCCATTTTTTTATGTTATGCTGACCGGTTTTTTTCCCTTTTTTTACGTTGTGCTGACCTTTTTTTTCAGTGCTGACCGATTTTTTTCCTTTTTTCCTTTTTTATTTTTTTCGTTGTGATGATCATTTTTTTCGTTGTGCTGACCGGTTTTTTCCCTTTTTTTATGTTGTGCTGACCGGTTTTTTCATTGTGTTAATCGGTTTTTTCCCTTTTTTACATTGTGCTCACCGGTTTTTTTATTATTATGTTGTGCTGACCATTTTTTTTGTTGTGCCGACCGATTTTTTTCTCGTTGTGCTGATCATTTTTTTCTTCGTTGTGCTTACTGGTTTTTTTCCCTTTTTTTTACGTTGTGCTGACCGGTTTTTTTCGTTGTGCTGATCGGATCTTTTTATGTTGTGCTGACCGGTTTTTTTGTTGTGCTGATCGGTATTTTTCGTTGTGCTGATCGGTTTTTTCCCCTTTTTTTACATTGTGCTGAACAATTTTTTTTGCTGACCGGTTTTTTCCCTTTTTTACGTTGTGTTAACCGGTTTTTTCTTTTTTTAACTTGTGCTGACCGGTCCCCCCTTTTTTAACGCTGTGCTGACCGTTTTTTTTGGGCTGACCGGTTTTTTCGTTGTGCTTATCAGTTTTTTTCGTTGTGCTGACCAGTTTTTCCTTTTTTTTTCTGTTGTGCTGACCGGTTTTTATTTTTTCATTATGCTGACCGAGTTTTTTATTATTACGTTGTGCTGACCAGTTTTTTTGTGTTCTGACTGGTTTTTTCCCCCTTTTTTTACGTTGCGTTGATTGTTTTTTTT
>NW_026264934.1:75465-76815 GCF_000817695.3 Arachis duranensis | reverse complement strand
ATGTTTAGGAATCTGGTTGCCCAGTAGGCTTTATGTTCCAGTTCCACGGGCAGATGACAGGCTTTCCCATACACCAGTTGGTATAGAGAGGTTCCCATAGGAATCTTGAATGCTGTTCTGTATGCCCACAGAGCATCATCCAAGCTCTTTGCCCAATCCTTTCTTCGGGCTATCACAGTCCGTTCCAGGATTCTTTTTAGCTCTCTGTTAGAGACTTCAGCTTGCTCATTTGTCTGTGGATGATATGGAGTTGCCACTTTGTGGCTAATTCCATATCTAACCATAGCAAAGTATAGCTGTCTGTTGCAGAAATGAGTGCCTCCGTCACTGATTAGTACTCTGGGAACACCAAATCTGCTGAAGATGTGTTTCTAATATCCCTTGTTGAGGCATGGCATATCCATGAGGCAAGTTGCCAGCTCTTTGGCAACTGTCACAGTTACGCACAAACTCTCGGGAATCTTTATAGAGAGTAGGCCAGTAGAAGCCACATTGGAGGACTTTAGTGGCTGTTCGCTCACTTCCAAAATGTCCTTCATATTGTGATCCATGGCAATGCCATAGGATCCTTTGTGCTTCTTCTCTGGGTACACATCTGCGGATCACTCCGTCAGCACATCTCTTAAATAGATATGGTTCATCCCAGAGGTAGTACTTGGCATCTGAAATTAATTTCTTTCTTTGCACGCTACTGTACTCCTTGGGTATGAACCTCACAGCTTTATAATTTGCAATATCTGCAAACCATGGAGCTTCCTGAATGGTAAAGAGTTGCTCATCTGGGAAAGTCTCAGAGATCTCAGTAGAAGGGAGGGATTCCCCTGCTACTGGTTCTATCCGGGACAGATGATCAGCTACTTGATTCTCCATCCCTTTTCTGTCTCTTATTTCTATATCAAACTATTGCAGAAGCAACACCCATCTGATAAGCCTGGGTTTTGAATCCTGCTTTGTGAGCAAGTATTTAAGAGCAGCATGGTCAGTGTACACAACTACTTTGGATCCCACTAGATAGGATCTAAACTTGTCAATGGCATAGACCACTGCAAGTAACTCTTTTTCTGTGGTTGTGTAATTCTTCTGTGTGTCATTTAGAACACGACTGGCATAATAAATGACGTGAAGAAGCTTGTTATGCCTCTGTCCCAACACTGCACCAATGGCATGGTCACTGGCATCACACATTAGTTCAAATGGCAAAGTCCAGTCTGGTGCAGAGATGACTGGTGCTGTGACCAGCTTAGCTTTCAGGGTCTCAAATGCCTGCAGACATTGTGTGTCAAACACAAATGGGGTGTCAGCAGCTAGCAGGTTGCTCAAAGGTTTTGCAATTTTTGAAAAATCCTTTAT
>NW_026264934.1:75217-75328 GCF_000817695.3 Arachis duranensis | reverse complement strand
AACTGAACAATCCCCGGCAACGGCGCCAAAAACTTGGTGCACGAAATTGCAATCACACTTTTGCAACTCCGCACAACTAACCAGCAAGTGCACTGGGTCGTCCAAGTAATA
>NW_026264934.1:71916-73004 GCF_000817695.3 Arachis duranensis | reverse complement strand
TCACCGGATGCTGGGCGCGGTGCAACAGATGCTGGGGTCCGTTGCAACGGAGGCAGGGCACGTTGCAATGTTGGCTGGGGTCGTGGCAACAGAGGCAGCGCGCCATGCAACGTTGGCCGTGGCCGTTGCACAGGAGGCAGGGCGCGTTGCAGCGTTGGCTGGGGGCCGTTGCAATGGATGCTGGGCGCGGTGCAATAGATGCTGGGAGCATTGCAACGGAGGCTGGGTTTGGTGCATCGTTGGCTGGGAGCGTTGCATCGGAGGCACCCGCCGTTGCAACGGAGGCACCTACCGTTGCAACGGAGGGGGCAAATTTTCATATCTCACAATTGGCTCGTGCACTTTTCCTGAAATTTTGAGGGAACATTGGTAATATTATTTAAAGGCCGCACAAAAAAATCCAGGTCAAAAATCGCACGTTTGCTTCATTTTTCATTTTTATTGAATTTCCGGCTTTTCGGGTTGGAGAAAAATCGGAAAAAAAAATCCACACGGTGTAAATTCACCAAATTTGGTGGATGGAAAGATCTTATTTTTCTAGAGGTTGTCGCAAAAAACGGCAACAAAATTCGACCTCTAGAGCATTTTGCTCGAGTTGGCTGGTTTCGTTGCAACGGAGGCACCTGCCGTTGCAACGATGGCTCGGAGCGTTGCAACGGAGGAGCCAAATTTTCATAACTCACAATTGGCTCGTGCAATTTTCCTGAAATTTTGAGGGAACCTTGGTAATATTATTTAAAGGCTGCACAAAAAAATCCAGGTCAAAAATCGCACTTTTGCTCCGTTTTTCATTTTTTTTGAATTTCCTGCTTTTCGGTGGGAAAAAAATCGGCAAAAAAAATTCACACGGTGTAAATTCACCAAATTTGGTGGATGGAAAGATCTTATTTTTCTAGAGATTTTCACAAAAAACGGCGTCAAAATTTGACCTCTAGAGCAGTTTCCTTGAGTATGTCTCCTCACGGAAAATGATGTCTACCCGTGGCACTTTGGTAATGGCTCGGCAGCCTATTATAGGGGGGGAGGGGTGTCGTGCTGCTGAAACTCGAGTTGCCCAAAGGCTTGCTGGGTGCAATGCCAGCAAGATG
>NW_026264934.1:63171-67216 GCF_000817695.3 Arachis duranensis | reverse complement strand
AAGGGCACACTGCCCTCTAGGAGGGCAACATAAGGGAACAAAGCTTGAAAGGCAACTCTGCCCTGCCCACTACAAGGGCAGAGCACAAATCTGTGCCTTGGAATCAAGAAGATCAAAACATTGCCCTGCCCTCCTCAAGGGCAGTATCGGGCCTTCATGGAAAATAAATCAAAGGAAAATTCCTACTAATGCTTGCCACAAGAGTTGAACATGGGACAATGAAGAAGCAAGGAACTAGGCTTGATTATGGTGCCAAGAAAGCCAAGGAAAATAAGTAGCGTGTGTTTCAGCCTTGTCTCGAACGCGGGACTTCAGTTTGGAAACACTGCCCTGCCCTCCGCGAGGGCAGGGCAGCATTTTGTTGTGGCATGGCCAGCGCACCAATCTGGCGCACCAAAGTATCTCTCGGCAGCACCAGCAGCGCACCAAGGAACCAATCTGGCGCACCAAACTTTTCTGCCCTGCCCTCCGCGAGGGCAGGGCAGCATCCTGCGCACCAAGCTCGATGCCACGCCCGCACCATAGCCATGCACGCACCAAATCCTACCCTGCCCTCCACAAGGGCAGGGCAGCCTCCTGGAAGCAATCTTTCATGGGCCAAAAATTGAATTAAAAATCCAATTTAATTCATTTCTTCACCAAATCAAAAGCCCATCCAAATCCCAAGATCCAAGAATAGAAAGTGTATAAATAGGAGCTAGTTTGATGTAATTAAAAACTTTTTACTTGACTTTTGAATTTTGCACTTTCTTGGAGCTTTGAATTTTTGCAACTTTTCTTTGAGAGACTTGACCGAGATTTCAGAGAATTGGGGAGGAGAATTGATCTCTCTTCTTCCTTGTTCTTTCTTGGGCATTTTTACTTTTCTTGTTTGAGTTTTGGGTGTGAAGAATTGACGAAATTCTGTCTCAATCTCCATTTAAAATCTCTTTAATTACTTTTCTGCACAATTGAGTTTAATTTCAATTTCCTTTACTGCTTCTTCTTCAATTTCTTGTTAATTGCTTTGTGGACTTGGATCTAGGAAGGCAATTGAGATCTAGACTTTGCTATCTAGTCTCTTGAGTCCTGAGATCCCAATTTCCTTTTGGTTCTTCTGTGAACCTTTACTGCACTTAATTTCTTTACTGTTTGAGTTCTAATTGCTTCTAATTCAATTTCTGCTCTATTAACTGTGGCAGTTAAATTTCTCTTTGTTTAGATTCTGCAATCCCAGTCCTCAAATCCCTTTTATATTCAAGCAATTTACATTTCTTGCCATTTAAGTTACTGCAATTTACATTTATTGCACTTTAAGTTTCAGTCATTTAATTTCTTGTCCTTTAAGATTCAGTCTATTTTACTTTCCTGTCCTTTAATTTACTGCAATTCTCCCCTCTCCCTTTACATTCTAAGCAATTTAGCTTCTGTTAAATACAACCCACTCAACCAAAACTTAATTTGCTTAAACTAACTAAAACTTCATTCTAGCTGCAGATTGAAGTTTCATAGTTTTCTGGATTTGTGTGTTTATTGTTGTGTGTTTGTATGTCAGGTACAGGAAGATCTTCCCCTGTCCTCTCTGAAATTGACCAAAGAACTATTCGAAGAATAAGAAGAGCTGAAAGAGGGAAGAACGTTATTGGAGAGGAAGAATCTGAGGAGGAATTCCAAGAGATAGAAGGAGATCCATCAAATCTCAATCAACCAGGAGGAGGGGCCAACAATAACCAACAGCAAAGAAGAGTCCTGGCTTCATATACATTTGCAAATGCAAGACACTGTGGAAGTAGCATTCTTACTCCTAATGTCAATGCAAACAATTTTGAACTAAAGCCACAACTCATCACTTTGGTTCAAAACAACTGTTCTTTTGGAGGAGGACCTTTGGAGGACCCAAATCAACATTTATCTACGTTCTTGAGAATCTGTGACGCTGTGAAAACCAATGGTGTGCCTCCTGACAGCTACAAGTTGTTGCTCTTTCCATTTTCTCTCAGAGATAAAGCCACTCAATGGCTAGAGACCTTTCCAAAAGAAAGCATCAACACTTGGGATGACTTGGTAAGCAAGTTTCTTGCCAAATTTTATCCCCCTCAAAGAATCCTAAGATTGAAGACTGAGGTGTAGACATTCACTCAAATGGAGGCTGAAAACTTATATGAAGCATGGGAAAGATATAAGGCACTATTGAGGAAATGTCCACCAGAGATGTTCACTGAGTGGGACAAGTTACAGAACTTCTATGAGGGGCTCACTCTTAAGGCTCAAGAAGCACTTATCATTCAGCTGGAGGCTCCTTGCAACTCATGAAAGCTACAGAGGAAGCTCAAAACCTCATTGATATGGTGGCCAATAACCAATATTTTTTTGCTCATCAAAGACAACGCCAATCATCACAAAGAAGAGGAGTAATGGAGTTGGAAGGAGTGGATTCAATTCTAGCTCAGAACAAGATAATGCAGCAGCAGATTCAACAACAGTTTGAGCAAATGGCCAAAAGGATTGATGGATTGCAAGTTGCATCAGTGAGTGCCACAAGCCAACCACCAACTACTTGGGTGCAAAGTGAAGAAACTCAAGAGGAGCAACAACAAGAGCAAGTCCAGTACATGCACAACCAAAATCCTGGAACAAATGAAGTCTATGGTGATACTTACAATCCATCTTGGAAGAACCATCCCAACCTCAGATGGGGAGACAACCACAATCAAAACCAACAGCCATGGCAAAGAAACTCAAGTCAGAACAATTGGAAAAGCACAAACCACAACCCCCAGCCAAACACTAACCAAAATACATATAGAAAACCACAAAATAATTACCCCAACTCTAACCAGTATCCACCCAATAACCACCCAACAAATCCAAACACCTATCATCATCCATCAATACCCCAAAACCAACCAATCTCACAAGACTCTCAGAGGATCACTAATCTAGAGATGCTCATGGAGAAAATGATGAAGAACCAAGAATTGACAACAAAGAACCAAGAAGCCTCCATGAAGAACTTAGAAAGGCAAATCGGGCAAATCTCCAAACAGATTTCTGTTGAAAAACCATCAAGCTCACTGCCAAGTGACACCATTCCCAACCCAAAGGAAGAATGCAAGGTCGTGCAACTAAGAAGTGGAAAAGTGTTAGTGGATGGTAACCAAGGAGCAACCAAGAATAATGACAATGAGCCAACAAAGAATAATGAAGCCATCAACAAGGACATGTTAAGCAAGGATGTCTCAGAAAAACTCACAGAGGAAAACAACGAACCACATAATCTGAAGAAAGGAAAGCAGATCATGGAAGAACCAAATCCAAAACAACATCAAGTGGAGAAGAGCTCAACACCACCACTACCGTATCCACAGAGATTCCACAAAGAGACAAAGGATCAGCATTTCCACAAATTTCTTGAGACTTTCAAGAAGCTGGAAATCAACATACCTCTAGCTGAGGCATTGGAGCAAATGCCTCTGTATGCCAAGTTCTTGAAGGAGCTCATCAACAAGAAGAGAAGTTAGAATGAAAAGGAGACTGTAATGCTTAGTGAAGAATGCAGTGCACTCATTAAAAAGGGACTCCCTCCCAAGCTTGAAGATCCTGGAGGTTTCTTCCTACCCTGCACTATTGGAAACCTATTCATCAACAAGGGAATGTGTGATTTAGGAGCAAGCATAAATCTAATCCCATCTTCCTTAGTGAAAAAGCTTGGCATAGAGGAGGTGAAACCAATACAGATGTCCTTGGAGTTGGTGGACCAATCAGTAGTATATCCTAAAGGGCTGATTGAGAACCTTTTAGTTAAGGTTGACAAGTTCATATATCCTACGGATTTTGTGATCCTGGAATCTTCAGAAAATGGCAATGACTCCATAATACTTGGTCGACCATTTTTGGCCACTGCTAGAGCCATTGTGGATATAGAGCAGGGAGAGTTAACCCTCAGGATGCATGAGGAGAGCATCACCTTGAAAGTCTTTCCAGAATTACAAAGGAATGAAGAAACAAGCAAAACAAGTGGTGATCTCCTTCCAAAGCAAGCAACCGACAAGGCAGTAGAACAGAA
>NW_026264934.1:61939-62092 GCF_000817695.3 Arachis duranensis | reverse complement strand
CAGATAAGCGTATGAAGATGCTTGGTCCCTTCCGTCTCTCTGCTTTCCTACTGTCTTCATCTAATCCTTCTTACTCATTTCCATGGCAAGCTTATGCAAGGGTTTCACCGTTGTCAGTGGCTACCTCCCATCCTCTCAGTGGAAATGTTCAAC
>NW_026264934.1:59198-61852 GCF_000817695.3 Arachis duranensis | reverse complement strand
AATAGAATCCAGTGATTCTTTTGCGTCTGTCACTAACGCCCTGCCCTCAGGAGTTTGAAGCTCGTCACAGTCATTCAATCATTGAATCCTACTCAGAATACAACAGACAAGGTTAGACCTTCCGGATTCTCTTGAATGCCGCCATCAATTCTAGCCTATACCACGAAGACTCTGATCTCACGGAATGGCTGGCTCGTTTGTCAGGCGAGCACTCGGTTGTCAGGCGATCAACCATGCATCGTGTATCAGGAATCCAAGAGATATTCACCCAATCGAAGGTAGAACGGAGGTGGTTGTCAGTCACACGTTCATAGGTGAGAATGATGATGAGTGTCACGGATCATCACATTCATCAAGTTGAAGAACAAGTGGTATCTTAGAACAAGAACAAGTGGAATTGAATAAAAGAACAGTAGTAATTGCATTAATACTCGAGGTACATGGTGCACGAAATTGCAATCACACTTTTGCAATCCCGCACAACTAACCAGCAAGTGCACTGGGTCGTCCAAGTAAAAGTAATACCTTACGTGAGTAAGGGTCGATCCCACGGAGATTGTCGGCTTGAAGCAAGCTATGGTTATCTTGTAAATCTTAGTCAGGATACCAGAAATTATCAGGATTGATTGTGAAAAGCAGAAGAACATGAAATGTTTACTTGTTTTACAGTAATGGAGAATAGGTTGAGGTTTGGAGATGCTCCATCTTCTGAATCTCTGCTTTCCTACTGTCTTCTTGCACTATTGGAAACCTATTCATCAACAAGGGAATGTGTGATTTAGGAGCAAGCATAAATCTAATCCCATCTTCTTTAGTGGAAAAGCTTGGCATAGAGGAGGTGAAACCAATACAGATGTCTTTGGAGTTGGTGGACCAATCAGTAGTATATCCTAAAGGGCTGATTGAGAACCTTTTAGTTAAGGTTGACAAGTTCATATATCCTGCGGATTTTGTATCCTGGATTCTTCAGAAAATGGAAATGACTCCATAATACTTGGTCGACCATTTTTGGCCACTGCTAGAGCCATTGTGGACATAGAGCGGGGAGAGTTAACCCTCAGGATGCATGAGGAGAGCATCACCTTGAAAGTCTTTCCAAAATTACAAAGGAATGAAGAAACAAGCAAAACAAGTGGTGACTTCCTTCCAAAGCAAGCAACCGAAAAGGCAGCAGAACAGAAAAACAAGCAGTTGCAAGAAGAAAAAGGAATTCAAAAGGAAGCAGGGGTGATAAACAAGAAGGAAGGTATCACAACCCAAGTCACTGTCAAGAAGGAAAGATCAACAAGAAAGAAAAAGATGAAGAACAAGAATAAGGCTCACAAAGGGTGGAAGAACAAGAAAATCCCAACTGAAGGATTTTCTAAAGGTGATAAGGTGCAACTAGTATATCAACAGCTGGGAACAGAAGACTATTACACTGTTAACCAAGTACTTTCTCTTGAGCATATGGAAATTGAGCATCAAGGCACACAGAGAAAGCTGACAGTGAGAGGTGACAAGTTGAGACATCACCAACATCAACCACCCTAAAGGGAGTTCAATGTCAAGCTAGTGACAATAAAAGAGCGCTTCATGGGAGGCAACCCATGATTTAAGATTTCTGTCCTTTCTTTCATTTAATAAGCTATGATTCCTCTGAGTATGATTTTGAACTTTCATGTCTGATAAATGCATACATTGTCTTAGAACATAAGTCAGACTTTTAAGTTTGGTGTTCCTTAAGGCACACTCAACTTTTGCTTTTCAAAAAGAAATGGGGCTATTCTTAGAACATCTGAAATGTCATCTTGCTAAAGTATATGACCAAACACTAAGTTTGGTGTCTACATATGTAATATTGTTCTACAGATTAGTTCCCTTTTTATGGAATCAAAACCATACAGAAAGGGATCATGCATCGAGTTTTTATCATAAAATACATCAATTGTGAATAATGATTTGCATTGATAAGCCATCCCCTCAACAAGAGATAAGTTTGGTGTTCACCAACTTTTAGCATTTTTATTTAGGGACACAATTGATCACAAAAAAAAAATCAAATAACAGTTAAACAAAACAGAACAATTTTTTTTCCTCTTTATTTACAAGTCAATAGCTAACGTTTATATTAATATCTAAGACTAGCTGTTTTGGTTTATGTAGATCTCGACAAAAGCAAGGAGGGGCCACGGCTAGGACAAGCTAAGAGAGGAATGGTCACATGTGTGGTGCATGAAATTGTGATCAATACTTTTCACAAATCAAATAATCCCCGGTGATGAACCCAAAAACTTGGTGTTCAATACCATGGCATAAACACAACTTCGCACAACTAACCAGCAAGTGTACTGGGTCGTCCAAGTAATAAACCTTACGCGAGTAAGGGTCGATCCCACAGAGATTGTTGGTATGAAGCAAGCTATGGTCACCTTGTAAATCTTAGTCAGGCAAACTCAAATGGATATGGGTGATATACGAATAAACACAAAGATAAAGATAGAGATACTTATGTAATTCATTGGTGGGAATTTCAGATAAGCGTATGAAGATGCTTGGTCCCTTCCGTCTCTCTGCTTTCCTACTGTCTTCATCTAATCCTTCTTACTCCTTTCCATGGCAAGCTTATGCAAGGGTTTCACCGTTGTCAGTGGCTACCTCCCATCCTCTCAGTG
>NW_026264934.1:49915-51153 GCF_000817695.3 Arachis duranensis | reverse complement strand
TTCAGGGATGGTGGTAGTGGTTTGAGTTCAGGTTTGGGAGGCTTATCCTCCTCCTGAGGAATTTTCGAAAATTCCTTTGCCTCCTCTAGTTCTTCTTGATCAGGTTGAGCATCCTTGAAGATGTCCTCAAGTTCTGATTCTAGGCTCTCAGCCTTATTGATCTCTTCTACTAGAGAGTCAATAATGTCAGCGCCCATGCAGTCATTTGGTGTGTCTGGATGTTGCATGGCTTTTACAGCATTCAGCTTGAACTCATCCTCATTGACCCTCAAGGTTACTTCCCTTTTTTGTACATCAATGAGAGTTCGTCCAGTTGCTAGGAAGGGTCTTCCTAGAATGAGGGTTGCACTCTTGTGCTCCTCCATTTTCAGCACTACAAAGTCAGTTGGAAAGGCAAATGGCCCAACCTTGACAATCATGTCCTCAATTATGCCTGATGGGTATTTAATGGAGCCATAAGCAAGTTGGAGGCATATCCGGGTTGGTTTGACTTCTCCAGTCAACCCAAGCTTTCTGATAGTGGATGCAGGTATTAGATTGATGCTTGCTCCAAGGTCACACAGAGCTGTCTTGGTGCAAGCACCTTCTAATGTGCATGGTATCATAAAGCTCCCTAGATCTTGAAGCTTTTCTGGTAAGCTCTTTAATATGACTGCACTGCATTCTTCAGTGAGAAACACTTTTTCAGTTTCTCTCCAATCCTTCTTATGGCTTAAGATTTCTTTCATGAACTTAGCATAAGAAGGTATTTGCTCAAGTGCCTCTGCAAACAGAATCTTTATTTCAAGAGTCCTTAGATAGTCTGCAAAGCGGGCAAATTGCTTATCCTGTTCCGCTTGGCGGAGTTTTTGAGGATAAGGCATCTTGGCTTTATATTCTTCAACCTTAGATGCTACAGGTTTATTCCTTACAGAAGTGGTTGAAGGAGCCTTGTTAGAGGGATTACTGTCAGCACTCTCAGGTGTCTGATCTTCCCTTGGCGTTTGAACGCCAGGATTGGGTGGAGATTGGGCGTTTAACGCCAGCTTTTCCCCCTTTTCTGGCGTTTGAACGCCAGAACTGGGCAAGGAATGGGCGTTTAACGCCAACTTTCCTTCCCTTTCTGGCGTTTGAACGCCAATAACATTCCTCTCTGGGCTCTTACTGTCCTCAGAGGGATTTTTCACAGTGGTTTGGTTATCCTCTGTCAATTGTTCCTTGTTTGGTTTTTTACTCTTTTGAGCAGTGTTATTCAGGGT
>NW_026264934.1:45565-46735 GCF_000817695.3 Arachis duranensis | reverse complement strand
CCTGAAATCACAGAAAAAAACACAAACTCATAGTAAAGTCCAGAAATATGAATTTTGCATAAAAACTAATAAAAACATCCCTAAAAGTAGCTATATTCTACTAAAAACTACCTAAAAACAATGCCAAAAGGTGTACAAATTATCCGCTCATCACAATACCAAACTTAATTTGTTGCTTGTCCTCAAGCAACTGAAAATCAAATAAGATAAAAAGAAGAGAATATACAATGAATTCCAAAAACATCTATGAAGATCAGTATTAATTAGATGAGCGGGGCTTTTAGCTTTTTGCCTCTGAACAGTTTTGGCATCTCACTTTATCCTTTGGAATTCAAAATGATTGGCTTCTTTAGGAACTCAGAATCCAGATAGTGTCATTGATTCTCCTAGTTAAGTATGATGATTCTTGAATACAGCTACTTATTGAGTCTTGGCCGTGGCCCAAAGCACTCTGTCTTCCAGTATTACCACCGGATACATACATGCCACAGACACATAATTGGGTGAACCTTTTCGGATTGTGACTCAGCTTTGCTACAGTCCCCAATTAGAGGTGTCCAAGGTTCTTAAGCACACACTTTTTGCCTTGGATCACAACTTTATTTCTTTCTTTTTCTTTCTTTTTCTCTTTTTTTCGTTTTCTTTTCTCTCTTTTTTTTCATGGCCAGCCTCCTAATGATCTAAGATAGCATCAGAACAAAGATAACTACCCAGATTGATATTAATACAATAGTAAAAGGTCGTACTTATAGAGAACTAGTAGCCTAGGGTTTACAGAGATGAGTAAATGACATAAAAATCCACTTCCGGGCCCACTTGGTGTGTGCTTGGGTTGAGCATTGAAGCATTTTCGTGTAGAGACTCTTCTTGGAGTTAAACGCCAGCTTTTGTACCAGTTTGGGCGTTTAACTCCCACTTTGGTGCCAGTTCCGGCGTTTAACACTGGAAATTCTGAGGGTGACTTTGAACGCCGGTTTGGGCCATCAATTGGGCTTCTGTAACTCCAGAAAATCCGCTTCGAGTGAAGGGAGGTCAGAATCTAACAGCATCTGCAGTCCTTTTTAGTCTCTAAATCAGATTTTTGCTCAGGTCCCTCAATTTCAGCCAGAAAATACCTGAAATCACAGAAAAACACACAAACTCATAGTAAAGTCCAGAAAAGTGAATTTT
>NW_026264934.1:39552-42079 GCF_000817695.3 Arachis duranensis | reverse complement strand
AACTTTGAGTGGTTTTGATTAGATCAGAGACCATGGTTGCTAATTCAGAGGTGTTCTGCTTAGAACTCTCTGTCTGTTGCTAAGAAGATGATGGAAAAGGCTTGCGATTGCTAAACCTGTTTCTTCCACCATTATTATTGTTGAAACCTTGTTGAGGTCTCTGTTGATCTTTCCATGAGAGATTTGGATGATTTCTCCGTGAAGGATTATAGGTATTTTCATAGGGTTCTCCCATGTAATTCACCTCTTCCATTGAAGGGTTCTCAGGATCATAAGCTTCTTCTTCAGATGAAGCTTCCTTAGTACTGCCTGGTGCATTTTGCATTCTAGACAGACTTTGAGAAATCATATTGACTTGTTGAGTCAATATTTTGTTCTGAGCCAATATGGCATTCAGAGTGTCAATCTCAAGAACTCCTTTCTTCTGACTAGTCACATTGTTCATAGGATTCCTTTCAGAAGTGTACATGAATTGGTTATTTGCAACCATTTCAATTAGTTTTTGAGCTTCTGTAGGCGTCTTCTTCAGATGAAGAGATCCTCCAGCAGAGCTATCCAAAGACATCTTGGATAGTTCAGAGAGACCATCATAGAAAATACCTTTGATGCTCCATTCAGAAAGCATGTCAGAGGGACACTTTCTGATTAATTGTTTGTATCTTTCCCAAGCTTCATAGAGGGATTCTCCTTCCTTCTGTCTGAAGGTTTGGACTTCCACTCTAAGCTTACTCAATTTTTGAGGTTGAAAGAACTTTGCCAAGAAGGCATTGACTAGCTTTTCCCAAGAGTTCAGGCTTTCTTTAGGTTGTGAGTCCAACCATGTTCTAGCTCTATCTCTTATAGCAAAGGGGAATAGCATAAGAATTCAGCTAAGAACTGATGAGGATCTTCCAATGAAAGTCCATGGAACTTGCAATTCTGTTGCATTAGAGAAACTAATTGAGGCTTAAGCTCAAAGTTGTTTGATCCAGTGGCAGGGATAGAGATGCTTCTTCCATAGAAATCGGGAGTAGGTGCAGTAAAGTCACCCAGCACCTTCCTTGCATTATTGGCATTGTTGTTGTTTTCGGCTGCCATGTGTTCTTCTTCTTTGAAGATTTCTGTTAGGTCCTTTATAGAGAATTGTGCCTTAGCTTCTCTTAGCTTTCGCTTCAAGGTCCTTTCAGGTTCAGGATCAGCCTTAACAAGAATGCTTTTGTCTTTGCATCTGCTCATATGAAAGAGAAGAAAACAAGGAAATATGGAATCCTCTATGTCACAGTATAGAGATTCCTTAAGGTGTCAGAGGAAAAGAAAAATAGAAGGTAGAAGCATAAAATTCGAACTTATCAAAGAAGATGGAGTTCGAATTGTGCATTAGGGAATAGTGTTAGTCCATAAATGGAAGGATGTGAGAAGGGGGGAAGTAATTTTCGAAAAATACTAATTGATTTTCGAAAACCATGATTTGAGAAAGAAATCAAGTGATTTTTGAAAAAGATTTTGAAATTAGAAATTAAAAAGATATGATTGAAAACTATTTTGAAAAAGATGTGATTAGGAAGATATGATTGGTTTTAAAAAAAATGTGATTGAGAAGATATGATTTGAAAAACATTTTAAAAAGATTTGATTTTGAAAATTAATGACTTGGCTATCAAGAAAAGATATGATTCAAACATTAAACCTTTCTCAACAGAAAAGACAACATACTTGAAATGTTGAATCAAATCATTAATTGATAGCAAGTATCCTTAAAAATAGGAAGAAATTGATTTTGAAAAAGATTTGATTGAAAAGATTGATTTGAAAATGATTTGATTTTGAAAAAATTTTGAAAACTTGAAAAAAATTTGTATTAAAAACAGAATCTTCCCTCTTGTGCCATCCTGGCGTTAAACGCCCAGAATGGTGCACATTCTGGCGTTTAACGCCCAAATTTCTACCCTTTTGGGCTTTAAACGCCCAGCCAGGCACCCTGGCTGGCGTTTAAACGCTAGTCTGTCTTCTTCACTGGGCATTTTGAATGCCCAGCTTTTTCTGTGTAGTTCCTCTGCTGTATGTTCTGAATCTTCAATTCTCTGTATTATTGACTTGAAAAGACACAAATTAAAAATATTTTTGGATTTTTAATAGTGAGGAATAATCAAAATGCAACTAAAATCAAATAACAATGCATGCAAGACACCAAACTTAGCAGTTTGTATACTACTGACACTAATGAGAATGCATATGAGACACATAAACACTCAAGTCAAGAGAATTCAAAGATCAGAGTAAGAAATCATCAAGAACAACTCGAAGATTAATGAAGACACATGCATGAATGCAAAAAGAACAAAAACATGCAATTGACACTAAACTTAACATGAGACTCTAGACTCAAACAAGAAATTTTTTGGATTTTTTTGATTTTGTAATTTTTTTTGTGCTTTTTCGAAAATTAAGTTAAAAAGAAAATAAAGATATCAAAATTCTTAATGAGAATTCCAGGAATCATGCAATGTTAGTCTAAAGCTTCAGTCTAAAGAAATTAGACATGGCTGAA
>NW_026264934.1:34604-38468 GCF_000817695.3 Arachis duranensis | reverse complement strand
TCGAGTGCAGGGAGGTCAGAATCCAACAGCATCTGTAGTCCTTTTTAGTCTCTGAATCAGATTTTTGCTCAGGTCCCTCAATTTCAGCCAGAAAATACCTGAAATCACAGAAAAACATACAAACTCATAGTAAAGTCCAAAAAAGTAAATTTTAACTAAAAACTAATAAAAATATACTAAAAACTAACTAGATCATACTAAAAACAATGCCAAAAAGCGTACAAATTATCCGCTCATCATCACATGTGCCTAGAAGAATGCGCTCATGGGGAAGCAGAATTTGTATGCATGCATGCATCATTGAACGCCTAAATGCATGCAGCTAATGGGAGGAGGATCCTCGTCAAGCCTCAACAATGCATGCAGACCGTCCATTCCATGAATCCTTTAGATGAACAACTTAATCTCAACCCTTCATGAGCACTAACGAGCTCCTTCTTCATTCATTGTGGTTTTGTTGGAAAGCTTGAAGAATCTGCCTATTAATAGCCATAGCACCAAACGGTTCACACACTCATTCAAGCTACCTTCATATGAAAACCATAATCCCCTTTACTCCTAAAACCAACATAATTCCCTTATCTCACAACAGAACCGAACCAAAACTCAGCCCAAACACAACACATACTTCTTCTATTCTCACTTTTCCTTTCTTGTCACCTCAAATCCAATGGCCTCTTCAAGTTCAAAAAGAAGGCCGGGAAAGGAACCTATGGTAGCAGAACCTCCATCATTTGATGCAAACAAATTTAGATCCCAATTCCATGAAGGGAGATATCATAGGTTCACGAAGACAAAGAATGTCATCTATGAGAAAGTTTCATGAAGACAAAGAATATTATCTATGAGAAGGGCCTTGAGCTGAAGGAAGGAGAATACCCCATCATGAGGCAAATCACTAAAGAAAGAAGGTGGGAACTCTTATGTGCTCCCCTTGTTGACATCAGTGCAGTCATGATCAGGGAGTTCTATGCAAATGCTGTAAAAGAAAACAAAGATAGTGCCCCTTACACAAGTTATGTCAGAGGAGTTGAAGTGAGTTTTAGCCCAGCTGCCATCACAAGGGCCCTCAACTTGAGAACCATAACTTATGCAGAGCCCACCTATGAAACCAGATTGCAGATGGAAAACAATCCTGATGAGATCTTGCAATGGTTATGTGTGGAGAATTCAGATTGGGAAAGAGATTCAAAGGGAGTTCCAAGTCACTTGAGAAGGATAAATCTTACTCCTGTGGCCAAGGGATGGTATGAAATAGTGAGGAGATCTATCCTCCCTACTGGAAACGCTGAAATAGTGAGGAGATCTATTCTTCCTACTGGAAACGCCTCTTGGGTCACAATCAAACGAGCACTCTTGACATACTGCATCTTACATGGAGGTGAAATCAACCTCGCACAACTCATAGCCGAAAGTATTCAAGAGATGGCCAATAGCACAAGCAAATCAAGTGGTCTTGGACATCCAAGTACCATCCTCAGGCTATGTGACAAAGCTAGAGTAATCCTTGAAGATGAGGACACAGAAAAAGTGAAAAAGGGAAAAGGAATCACAAAGAAGAGTATGGAGGGAATAAATGAAGAAGATCAAGAAGGGGTGGTAGCTCCTAGACAAAGGAGATCACAAAGAGAGGAAGGACGAAATCAAGCTCATGATGCCATAGACATGAGCCAATTACAAAGATCAATTGAAGAACTATCTCAGCAACTCATGCAGGCTCAACAAGGCCAAAATCAGGGGGGCCAAGAGAAATATCTAGAGCCCTACCCAGAATTTAGAGAGCAATATTTGAAAGATAAAGAGGAACGAGAAGCTTGGCAGCATCAAATGGAGGAGAAACAAGAGAGATGGCAACAACAAATGATGACTCAGCAGCAAGAATTTCAAGCATAGATTCTTGAAGGACAAAAAGAGCAATACAAAGAATTCAAAGAATCATATGATAAGCTGTATTTTAGTCAAGCTAAAGCAGGGGAATATAGTCACAACCTGTATCAATGGAAAAATATTCATCACACCATGGGAGAAGTGAGATACGCACAAAGAATGGAGAATGATGAAAACATGCAAGCAAGGTTGGAGTACTTGACCCATAATTTGCCAACACTCAATCCTGAGATCAAGCCATTTGAGCAATGCCCTGAATTTGTAGCCAAGCAACAGGCAAGATCTCATCAATATACTGAGGCAACTTTCAAAAGATTGGAAGAAGTTGGGCTCTCAGGACTCTTAGATTCTGTTTGGGGTAGAAGATGTCCAGGTGAAGAGATCCGAGATTATTCCAAGACAGGGAAGAGAAAGAAGAAAAAGGGAGAATCAAGCAGCAGCCATGACCATTAGAAGGTGGCAAAGTTCCTTCATATTTCCTCTTTCATGTCTCTAATAAGGAGATGCATGTCTGAAACATGATATGCCTCCATCATCTATTTCTTTTTAATTCATGCAATTTTTGTTCTTTGTTTTCATTTTAGTTATTTAATAAATAGCTAGAGAAATGCTAAATCTGCATAATGCTTGTTATCCATCACTTAGCTTGAAATTTTGTCTTGTTTCCCACATGCTTAAATAAAAGAGATTTGTTTGAATTGAAAAGCGAAGTATCCAATGTTGCATAAGTAAGAATGGAAGTTAATGGTGGTATATGTGTTTGATTAAATGCATAACTCATGAAATAATTGTTGCGTAATATCATTCTCATTCAAATGTGAGTTAGCTTGCTGTTACAAAGACTCTTATCAATAATGAAAAAGCCCTTGGGAACAAAAACAGAAAGAAAAGGAAGAAGAAAAAGCCAAAATGGCAAGAAAGACAAAGAATAAAGGTTGGACACCAATAGCTTGGACCCTAGGACATATGCCTGTGGTGTTCTTGTACTAAGATATGCTTGGATGAGTAAATTCTAAGGAGTATTTTAAAACCCGGTCACTTAGATCAACTGATTTGGGATGGCCAATTGAAAGTCCACAATAAAGAGCAACTTAGATACAGAACATTTAGTTATCCCAAAGAGATGCTGGGCATCAATGATCCTAGGAAGAAATAGTGAGCCATGTGTCTGTGGTAGAAAGATGTTGAGAAAAAAAAATAATAAAGCCAAAGGCTACTACTGCAACATTAGACACCAAACCTCTAAAAGAATAATAAGCTTGTTAAGCATTATAAGCCAAGAAAAGTTAGCAAGCGATTAATTAAAAAGTGAGTCTTATAACAGCAAGTTTAGCAAGCCTTTGAGGACAGATGTATATTATGTAACAGTAACAATAATTGAGTTATCATTGTCTGCATAAAGATCCCATAAATCAAGTTCTGCTATATGCCTAATAAGGATATGTGTTCTTTTCTTAATTCATTTCAATTGCTCTTAATTTTGATGCTTGCTTGGGGACAAGCAAGATTTCAGTTTGGTGTTATGATGACAAGTCATCATATACCCATTTTTCAAGCTAATTTCACTTGTTTTATTAGTCTTTATGCACTTTCTTGCATCCTAAGTAAGTGATTTGGAGTGAAAATGCATAACTTCTTTAAATCAAGCAACCACCATGAAATTAATGTTAACTCATGAGGTTTAAGCTAATTTTAATTGAATTTTAATTGATTTATAAGCCTTGTGAATTTAGTGATACTTGGAGTTGTTGTTTTGGTTTATTGTAGGTGAAGAAAAGAATAAAAGAGAAAAGCGTGGCCTAAGAAAGCGTGACCTAAGGAGAAGAAAACGTGGTCAAAGGAAGAAGAAGTATGCCCCATGTGAAAAAGGGAGCAAGCATTGCCCTTCACAAGGGCACACTGCCCTCTAGGAGGGCAACATAAGGGAACAAAGCATGAAAGGCAACTCTGCCCTGCCCATTACAAGGGCAGAGCACA
>NW_026264934.1:31078-31525 GCF_000817695.3 Arachis duranensis | reverse complement strand
TCTATGGTGTGTAGAAACTCCACCGTTGAAAATACATAAGAACAAGGTCTAGGCATGGCCGTGAGGCCAGCCTCCCAGTGATCTAAGAACTAGATGTCCGAAGATGAAAATACAATAGTAAAAGGTCCTACTTATAGAAAACTAGTAGCCTAGGGTGTACAGAAATGAGTAAATGACATAAAAATCCACTTCCGGGCCCACTTGGTGTGTGCTTGGGCTGAGCAATGAAGCATTTTCGTGTAGAGTCTCTTCCTGGAGTTAAACGCCAGTTTTTATGCCAGTTTGGGCGTTTAACTCCCATTTGGGTGCCAGTTCCGGCGTTTAACGCTGGGAATTCTGAGGGTGACTTTGAACGCCGGTTTGGGCCATCAAATCTTGGACAAAGTATAGACTATCATATATTTCTGGAAAGCCCAGGATGTCTACTTTCCAACGCCGTTGAGAGCG
>NW_026264934.1:30533-30852 GCF_000817695.3 Arachis duranensis | reverse complement strand
AGCTTTGCTAGAGTCCCCAATTAGAGGTGTCCAGGGTTCTTAAGCACACTCTTTTTGCCTTGGATCACAACTTTATTTCTTTTTCTTTCTTTTTTCTCCCCTTTTCTCTATTTTTTTTCGTTTTCTCTTTTTTTTGATTTTTTTTTCATTGCTTTTTCTTGCTTCAAGAATCATTTTTATGATTTTTCAGATCCTCAGTAACATGTTTCCTTTTTCATCATTCTTTCAAGAGCCAACATTCATTAACCCCAAATTCAAAAGACATATGCACTGTTTAAGCATACATTCAGAGAACAAAAGTATTGCCACCACATCAAAA
>NW_026264934.1:29693-30476 GCF_000817695.3 Arachis duranensis | reverse complement strand
TGCCACCACATCAAATTAATTAAACTGTTATAAAATTCAAAATTCATGCAATTCTTTTCTTTTTCAATTAAGAACATTTTTCATTTAAGAGGGGTGATGGATTCATAGGACATTCATAACTTTAAGGCATAGATACTAAGACACTAATGATCACAAGACACAAACATAGATAAACATAAGCATAAAATTCGAAAAACAGAAGAATAAAGAACAAGGAAATTAAAGAACGGGTCCACCTTAGTAATGGCGGCTCTTTCTTCCTCTTGAAGATCCTTATGGAGTGCTTGAGCTCCTCAATGTCTCTTCCTTGTCTTTGTTGCTCCTCCCTCATGATTCTTTGATCTTCTCTAATTTCATGGAGGATGATGGAGTGTTCTTGGTGCTCCACCCTTAGTTGTCCCATGTTGGAACTCAATTCTCCTAGGGAGGTGTTCAGTTGCTCCCAATAGTTTTGTGGAGGAAAGTGCATCCCTTGAGGACTCTCAGGGATCTCATGATGAGTGGGGTCTCTTGTGTGCTCCATCCTCTTCTTAGTGATGGGCTTGAGGTCATGCCTTCTTAATTGAACCAGCTTCCCTCTTGAATCTCTCTTCCATTGGGCGCCCTCTTCACATATGACTGTGAGGACTTGGTCCAACCTTTGATCAAAGTTGACCCTTCTAGTGTAAGGATGTTCATCTCCTTGCATCATGGGCAAATTGAATGCCAACTTTACACTTTCTGGACTAAAATCCAAGTATTTCCCCCGAACCATAGTAAGATAATTCTTTGGATTCGGGTTCA
>NW_026264934.1:28697-29377 GCF_000817695.3 Arachis duranensis | reverse complement strand
CCTCTTTCTAGAGGTTTCTCCGGCCTTGGATGCCATAAATGGTTATGGAAAAACAAAAAGCAGTGCTTTTACCACACCAAAATTAAAATGTTTGCTCGTCCTCGAGCAAAAGAAGAAAGAAGAGAGTAGAAGAAGAAGAAATGAGGAAGAAGGGAATGGCTTTGTGTTCGGCCAAAAGGGGGGAGAAGTGGTGTGTATGTTGTGTGAAAATGAAGGAGTGAAGGAGGGTTTATATAGGAGTGGGGAAAGGGTAGGGTTCGGTCAAGGGAGGGTTGGTTTGGGTGGAAAAGTGGTTTGAATTTGAATGGTGAGGTAGGTGAGGTTTTATGAAGGATGGATGTGAGTGGTGAAGAGAAAGATGGGATTTGATAGGTGGAGGGTTTTTGGGGAAGAGGTGTTGAGGTGATTGGTGAATGGGTGAAGAAGAGAGAGAGTGTGGTAGGGTAGGTGGGGATCCTGTGGGGTCCACAGATCCTGAGGTGTCAAGGAAAAGTCATCCCTGCACCAAATGGCAAGCAAAATTTCGTTTTGTGCCAATTCTGGCGTTAAACGCCGGGCTGGTGCCCTTTTCTGGCGTTTAACGCCAGCTTCTTGCCCTTTTCTGGCGTTTAACGCCAGTCTGGCGCCCCTTTCTGGCGTTAAACGCCCAGAATGGTGCCAGACTGGGCGTTAAACGCCCA
>NW_026264934.1:28253-28589 GCF_000817695.3 Arachis duranensis | reverse complement strand
TTCTTCCTGTTTTTCATTCTGTTTTTGCTTTTTTCATTGATTTTGTGACTTCTCATGATCATCAACCTACAAAAAAAAAAATAAAATGACAAAGGAAAATAGTTAATTATAAAACATTGGGTTGCCTCCCAACAAGCGCTTCTTTAATGTCATTAGCTTGACAGAGGACTCTCATGGAGCCTCAGAAATGCTCGGAGCTATGTTGGAACCTCCCAACACCAAACTTAGAGTTTGAATGTGGGGGTTCAACACCAAACTTAGAAGTTGGTTGTGGCCTCCCAACACAAAACTTAGAGTTTGACTGTGGGGGCTCTGTTTGGCTCTGTTTTGAGAGAA
>NW_026264934.1:27925-28094 GCF_000817695.3 Arachis duranensis | reverse complement strand
GCCAAGGATGATGGATTCATCCATGCACTTCCCAGTCTCTAGGACTATGAAATCAGAAGGGATGTAATGGTCTTCAACTTTAACCAGAACATCCTCTACAAGTCCATGGGCTTGTTTTCTTGAATTGTCTGCCATCTCAAGTGAGATTTTTGCAGCTTGCACCTCAGAC
>NW_026264934.1:26877-27190 GCF_000817695.3 Arachis duranensis | reverse complement strand
TTCAGTAATTTTCTTGCTCAGCTGACCCACTTGTCCCTCCAAATTTCTAATGGAGGATCTTGTTTCAGTCATGAAACTTTGAGTGGTTTTGATCAGATTAGAGACCATGGTTGCTAAGTCAGAGGTATTCTGCTTAGAACTCTCTGTCTGTTGCTGAGAAGATGATGGAAAAGGTTTGCTATTGCTAAACCTGTTTCTTCCACCATTATTGTTATTGAAGCCTTGTTGAGGTCTTTGTTGATCCTTCCATGAAAAATTTGGATGATTTCTCCATGAAGGATTATAGGTGTTTCCATAGGATTCTCCCATGTAG
>NW_026264934.1:26153-26301 GCF_000817695.3 Arachis duranensis | reverse complement strand
AGCTTTCTCTTCAAGGTCCTTTCAGGTTTAGGATCAGCCTCAACAAGAATGTTTTTGTCTTTGCTCCTGCTCATAAGAAAGAGAAAGGAACAAGAAAATGTGGAATCCTCTATGTCACAGTATAGAGATTCCTTTAGGTGTCAGAAGG
>NW_026264934.1:25428-26112 GCF_000817695.3 Arachis duranensis | reverse complement strand
TAAAGAAAAATAGAAGGAAGAGGTAGAAAATTCGAACTTATCAAGGAAAGATGGAGTTCAAATTGTGCATTGAGGAGTAGTGTTAGTCCATAAATGGAAGGATGTGAGAAGAGGGGAAGTAATTTTCGAAAATTAAGTAAAAAATTTTGAAAACATTTTTGAAAAATATTACTTAATTTTCGAAAATGAAAGTGGGAAAGAAATAAAGTGATTTTTGAAAAAGATTTTGAAATTAGAAATCAAAAAGATTTGATTGAAAACTACTTTAAAAAAAATGTAGTTAAGAAGTTATGATTAGTTTTAAAAAGATGTGATTGGGAAGATATGATTTGAAAAACATTTTAAAAAAAAAGATTTGATTTTGAGAATTAAAAACTTGACTAACAAGAAAAGATATGATTCAAACATTAAACCTTTCTCAACAGAAAAGGCAACATACTTGAAATGTTGAATCAAATCATTAATTGATAGTAAGTATCTTTGAAAATGGAAAGAAATTGATTTTGAAAAAGATTTGATTGAAAAATTGAATTGAAAAAAAGATTTGATTTTGAAAAACTTTGAAAACTTAAAAAAAAAATCTGATTTGAAAACAAAATCTTCCCCCTTTAGCCATCCTGGCGTTAAACGCCCAGAATGGTGCACATTCTGGCGTTTAACGCCCAAAACTATACCCTTTTGGGA
>NW_026264934.1:24051-25170 GCF_000817695.3 Arachis duranensis | reverse complement strand
AATAACAATGCATGCAAGACACCAAACTTAGCAGTTTGTATACTACTGACACTAACAAAATGAGAATGCATATGAGACGCACAAAACACTCAAGTCAATTGAATTTAGAGATCAGAGCACGAAAATCATCAAGAATTACTTGAAGATCCTTAAGACACATGAATGAATGCATGCAATTGACACCAAACTTAAGATGAGACACTAGACTCAAGCCAGAAATTTTTGGATTTTATGATTTTTTGATTTTTTTTTTGTGTTTTTCGAAAATTAAATGGAAAAAGATATCAAAATTCTTAATGAGAATTCCAGGAATCAGTGCAATGCTAGTCTAAGACTCCGGTCCAGGAATTAGACATGGCTTCACAGCCAGCCAAGCTTTCAAAGAAAGCTTCGGTCCAAAACACTAGACATGGCCAATGGCCAGCCAAGCCTTAGCAGATCACTGCTCCAATAGCAAGATTGATAGAAATCAACAAGCTCTTGTGATGATAAGTTGGAACCTCGGTCCAATGAAATTAGACATGGCTTCTCAGCCAGCCAGACTTCAACAAATCATCATGAAACTCTAGAATTCATCTTCAAGAATTTCGAAAAAAATAAATACCTAATCTAAGCAACAAGATGAACCGTCAGTTGTCCAAACTCAACAATCCCCGGCAACGGCGCCAAAAACTTGGTGCACGAAATTGTGATCAATACTTTTCATAAATCAAATAATCCCCAGTAATGAATCCCAAAAACTTGGTGTTCAATACCATGGCATAAACACAACTTCGCACAACTAACCAGCAAGTGTACTGGGTCGTCCAAGTAATAAACCTTACGCGAGTAAGGGTCGATCCCACAGAGATTGTTGGTATGAAGCAAGCTATGGTCACCTTGTAAATCTTAGTCAGGCAAACTCAAATGGATATAGTGATAGACGCATAAAACACAAAGATAAAGATAGAGGTACTTATGTAATTCATTGGTAGGAACTTCAGACAAGCGCATGAAGATGCCTTCCCTTCCGTCTCTCTGCTTTCCTACTGTCTTCATCCAATCCTTCTTACTCCTTTCCATGGCAAGCTTATGCAAGGGTTTCACAGTTGTCAGTGGCTACCTCCCATCCTCTCAGTG
>NW_026264934.1:15472-16899 GCF_000817695.3 Arachis duranensis | reverse complement strand
TAACTGTTTTTGTTAATACATCACCAAGACATCCTTATTCATGACAGACTATTCATTTGGTGATTGTATTTAACATATAACGGTTTCTTTTGTTTAGTTTTAGTTCAAATAAATTGACATATGGTTGCATTGTAAGTTTGGTGTTGCTATGCAACAAAATTTTATTCTAATTCTTACAAGATACTTGCATTAATTCCAAGTGAAAGTGTCACACTAAATTTGGTGTGCCACTTATATTTTTATGCAAAGTATTGTGCACACCTTCTAATGCTTGCAATTAAAATGTCGCTGTCTCTTGTGCCTTGATTGTTATTTTTCATTTTTGCTTGCTTGCAACACATGTAATGCTAACATTTCATTGTGTAAGACATTCATGATCCATCTTAGCCCCATAGCCTTTGTTCTAATTGTTGCTTGAGGATGAGAAAGCATTCTGAGTTTGGCAAGGAAAAGGGAAGAATAAGAGGAAAATGACAACAATAGAGAAGATGGACTACAAGGTTGTAAAGTTCCTTTTCCTCTCCTTTGTTTCCAGCACTTTAAATTACATGATTGTCTTTATATTTTCTGTATACATGTGTGGTATGACTAAGCATAGCTTGAATTTGATTTACAACATGGTGCTGTACCATTATGACTACCAACTTGAGTTTTGTGAGTTCAAAAGCAGTAAAGCATCATGATCATAAACAAACAAGGAATTAAAGAAGAATTTAGCATGTGCATACAAGTATTGGAAAGCTAGTATGATTAATTGTTGCTCAATTGCATTGGATTTTATTTAATTGAAGTTTTCATCTAGGACATTTTGTGAAATCTTTTGAAATCATGAAAACCTTGAAAAAAAGCAAAAAAAAAGGGCAAGAAAAGAAAAAGGGAAAGAATGAGAAAGCTGAAGGCTCTGAGTACCAATGGCAATTTATTTGCTAAGTGCTTGTGGTGTTTATGTATCAAGCCAAATGCTTGAAAACAAAACACTTAGAAGTCAAGGCTAGGCTCAAGTGCAAAAGCACTCGCTCAAAGCTCAAGGCTCTGAGCATCAATGATTAGAGAGTCAAGAAAAGAAAAAAAAATGATGAGCTTAATGAAGTCCTCTCATTAAATGCTTGTGGTGCTTATGTATCAAGTGGTAATACTTGAAAACAAAGCATTTAGAAGTCGTAGCTTTGTTATTAACTCATGGGGCAAAGCACCAAAAGGGAGAAGCTAATAAAAAAAAAGAAAAAATCAAATGCTTGTTTCAAGGAAAAATTATAAGGAAAAGTTTTCATAAAATGAGCTAGATAGAAGCATCAATCATTTATATTTCTTTTGTGATTGTAGCATACTTAGAAAACTAGCTTACCATGAACATTGAGTTGTATTCTTCTTACCTTGGATTGTCAATCTTTATTGCATGATTCTTTTCTTGCTTGGGGACAAGCAAT
>NW_026264934.1:14133-15211 GCF_000817695.3 Arachis duranensis | reverse complement strand
TTGAAGTTGGGGTACACTTTGGAGCCTTAGGCCACGCTTTTAAAAGCGTGGCCCATGACCAAATCAAAGGAGAAAACCACCCGCACGCACACTGCCCTGCCCTTGGCAAGGGCAGGGCAGAATCATGACGAAACAAAGTGAGGTTGGAGCAAATTTTCGCTAAGTTAAAATCTGGCCGCTCACAGCATGACCATGCCTACTTCAAAGGGCTATAACTTGAGCTACAGACATCCGATTGATGTGCTTCCAGTTGCGTTGGAAAGCTGACATTCAGAGCTTTCCAACGATATATAGCAATTCATATTTGGCGTAAAAATGAGGCAAGAACGAAAGGCATCTTTAAGGGCCAAAAACAAGCAAAAATAAACCAAAATGCTTCCATCAAGGCTCGAAGAGGGAGACACAAGGAAACCAAGGAAGTCTGCCCTCAAGGAGAGCAGAATGCCCTCTTGGAGGGCAATGTCGTGCTCTTCTTGAAGAAAATCCATGAAAAAAATCAAACTCCAAGCGCCACCCATGGGTTTCGAACCAAGCACCTAAGGGGAGTGAGGAGCGCATCATGACATGGTCCAAGGAAGTGAGTGCGCAAGACACACATGCAAGGCAACATTGCCCTGCCCTCCACAAGGACAGGGCAGCATCCTGCGCACCAAGCCTGCACCACGCCGCACCACGCACGCACCAAGCACCAAATCCTGCCCTGCCCTCCACAAGGGCAGGGCAGCCTCCTGGAAGCTATTGTTTTTGGGCCAAAAATTGAATTAAAAATCCAATTTAATTCATTTATTCACCAAATCAAAATCCCATCCAAATCCCAAAATCCAAGAATAAAAAGTGTATAAATAGGAGCTAGTTTGATGTAATTAGGGACCTTTTGACTTGACTTTCTTTGAGCTTTGAATTTTTGCAACTTTTCTTTGAGAGACTTGACCGAGATTTCAGAGAATTGGGGAGGAGAATTGATCTCTCTTCTTCCTTGTTCTTTCTTGGGCATTTTTACTTTTCTTGTTTGAGTTTTGGGTGTGAAAAATTGAGGAAATTCTGTCTCAATCTCCACTCAAGAGCTCTTTAATTTCTT
>NW_026264934.1:12943-14048 GCF_000817695.3 Arachis duranensis | reverse complement strand
TCCTCAAATCCCTTTTATATTCAAGCAATTTACATTTCTTGCCATTTAAGTTACTGCAATTTACATTTCTTGCACTTTAAGTTTCAGTCATTTAATTTCTTGTCCTTTAAGATTCAGTCTATTTTACTTTCCTATCCTTTAATTTACTGCAATTCTCCCCTCTCCCTTTACATTCTAAGCAATTTAGCTTCTGTTAAATACAACCCACTCAACCAAAACTTAATTCGCTTGACTAAGTCAACCACTAAACTAAAATTGCTCAACCCTTTAATCCCTGTGGGATCGACCTCACTCATGTGAGTTATTATTACTTGATGCGACTCGGTACACTTGCCGGTGAGTTTTGTGTTGGATCGTTTTCCACACATCAGTGGCGTAGCAACGTTGGCTGGGGGCGTTGCAACGGAGGCAGGTCGCGTTGCAATGGATGCCGGGCAAGTTGCAACGTTGGCTGGGCGGTGTTGCAACAGAGGCAGGTCGCGTTACAGCGTTGGCTGGGGGGCGGTGCAACAGATGCCGGGCGCGTTGTAGCGTTGGCCGGGCGGCGTTGCAACGGATGCCGGATGCGTTGCAACCTTGACCGGGCACATTGCAACCTTGGCCGAGGGGGTTGCAACGGAGGCGGGTCGCGTTGCAACGTTGGCTGGGGGCCGTTGCACCAGATGCTGGGCGCGGTGCAACGGATGCTGGGGTACGTTGCAACGGAGGCAGGGCGCGTTGCAACGGATGTCGGACGCGTTGCAACGTTGGCTGGGGTCGTTGCAACGGATGCTGGGCGCGGTGCAACGTTGGCCGTGGCCATTGCAGCGGAGGCAGGGTGCGGTGCAACGTTGGCTGGGGTCGTTGCAACGGAGGCAGGGCGGCTTGCAACGTTGGTCGTGGCCGTTGCAACGGAAGCAGGGCGGCTTGCAACGGACGCTGGGCGCGTTGCAACGCATGCTGGGCGCGGTGCATCGTTGGCTGGAAGCGTTGCATCGGAGGCAGGTCACGTTGCAACGTTGGCTGGGGGCCGTTCCAACGGATGCCGGGCGAGTTGCAACGTTGGCTGGGCGGCGTTGCAACAGAGGCAGGTCGCGTTACAGCGTTGGCTGGGGGCGGTGCAGCG
>NW_026264934.1:11403-12808 GCF_000817695.3 Arachis duranensis | reverse complement strand
AACGGAGGCAGGGCACCATGCAACATTGGCCGTGGCCGTTGCTGCGGAGGCAGGGCGCGGTGCGACGTTGGCTGGGGTCGTTGCAACGGAGGCAAAGCGGCTTGCAACGGACGCTGGGCGGCTTGCAACGGACGCTCGGCGCGTTGCAACGCATGCTGGGCGCGGTGCATCGTTGGCTGGGAGCGTTGCATCGGAGGCAGGTCGCGTTGCAACGTTGGCTGGGGGCCGTTGCACCGGATGCTCGGCGCGGTGCAACGGATGCTGGGGTCCGTTGCAACGGAGGCAGGGCGCGTTGCAACGGATGCCGGACGCATTGCAACGTTGGCTGGGGTCGTTGCAACGGAGGCAGGGCGCCATGCAACGTTGGCCGTGGCCGTTGCAGCGGAGGCAGGGCGCGGTTCAACGTTGGCTGGGGTCATTGCAACAGAGGCATGGCGGCTTGCAATGGACGCTGGGCGCATTGCAATGCATGCTGGGCGCGATGCATCGTTGGCTGGGAGCGTTGCATCGGAGGCACCCGCCTTTGCAACGGAGGCAGGTGGCGTTGCAACGTTGGCTGGGGGCCGTTTCACCGGATGCTGGGCGCGGTGCAACGGATGCTGGAGTCCATTGCAACGGAGGCAAGGCGCGTTGCAACGGATGTCGGACGCGTTGCAACGTTGGCTGGGGTCGTTGCAACGGAGGCAGGGCACCATGCAACGTTGGCCGTGGCCATTGCACCGGAGGCAGGGCGCGTTGCAGCGTTGGCTGGGGGCCGTTGCAACGGATGCTGGACGCGGTGCAATGGATGCAGGGAGCGTTGCAACGGAGGCTGGGTTTGGTGCATCGTTGACTGGGAGCATTGCATCGAGGCACCCGCTGTTGCAACGGAGGCACCGACCGTTGCAACGGAGGGGGCAAATTTTCATATCTCACAATTGGCTCGTGAACTTTTCCTGAAATTTTGAGGGAACCTTGGTAATATTATTTAAAGGCAACACAAAAAAATCCAGGTCAAAAATCGCACGTTTGCTTAATTTTTCATTTTTATTGAATTTCCGGCTTTTCGGGTTGGAGAAAAATCGGCAAAAAAAATCCACACGGTGTAAATTCACCAAATTTGGTGGATGGAAAGATCTTATTTTTCTAGAGGTTGTCGCAAAAAACGGCAACAAAATTCAACATCTAGAGCATTTTGCTCGAGTTGGCTGGTTTCGTTGCAACGGAGGCACCCGCCGTTGCAACGATGGCTCGGAGCGTTGCAACGGAGGAGCCAAATTTTCATATCTCACAATTGGCTCGTGAAATTTTCCTGAAACTTTGAGGGAACCTTGGTAATATTATTTAAAGGCTGCACAAAAAAATCCAGGTCAAAAATCGCACTTTTGCTCCGTTTTTCATTTTTTTTGAATTTCCTGCTTTTCGG
>NW_026264934.1:3194-5694 GCF_000817695.3 Arachis duranensis | reverse complement strand
CGACTAGTGTTAGGTATAATATGAAAAGTTAAACTGTTTCAGTATAGACTTAATGAACCTATACCTGGGACAGGCTAACTATTCATACCGAAATTTACATAAGCTTTAAATACATACGTTAAGCAGAGAAATCAGAGCAGAGTAGAGAAACACAGAGAACAGAGTAATCAGAGTAACGTAAAGAGGCAAAGAGATAAAGAGTAAAAGAGTAATATAGATACAGAGGAAAGAGTAATCAGAGAAAAGTAAAGAGATACAGAGAAAAGAGAAACCAGAACAGAGTAAAGAGATATAAGGTTAAAAGAGTAATATGATAAAGAGAATAGAGAACAAGTAAAGGGCCTATTAAAAGGTCATTGGTTGCATTAAGGCAACCCCAGAGATATCTATGTGTTCATCTGCTGCATTGTGGCAGTCAGATGGACCGTAGTACGACCACTGAGAACGCTTTCCTGGGATACCTTGCTATAATGCTTTGCTGTAAGACAGAGGTTGCTTACAGAGGTATCGATATTAATGTGCTCCTGTAAGACAGAGGTTGCTTACAGTGAGTGTGTTGTGGCTCCTGTAAGACAGAGGTTGCTTACAGTGAGTATGTTGTTGCTCCTGTAAGACAGAGGTTGCTTACAGTGAGTCTGGTGGGCGTATATCGGCTAATAAGTTTCGCCCTGCAAGACAAAGGTTGCTTGCAGTGGATATTGCCAACAGGAAAGCCTTATCCAGACAGAGGTTGCTGGGTAACGTCGGGAGCGGGTATGTAACCGACAGATGAGCTCATTACCTGCACTAGGGCTAGACATGCATCATACTTGGTTGTGCATTTTCTCTATTATGATTGTTGCATGAATGTATGCTTTCTTTGTTTGTATTCTATTCTCTGTGTTTGTGTCTGTGTTTTACTTTCTTGTATTCTTCTGTTTGTGATCTTTTTCTGTTTTCTCTATTTTCTCTATTTATCTGTCTTCTGTTTACTACTTCTCTATATTCTGCTATTAGTCTGCTAAACAACACAAAATTAATGAACGTAACTAATAACCCCGACCCTACTAAGGACTCCCCAGTTCTTACCCCTTCTCTCTCCCTTTCCCCTCCAGATGGAAGCATGAGTACCCTTCCGTAGTTCGCTGATGACCGTTCGTAAAGAGAATTCTGCTCTAGGTAGTCTTCTGAGTCTAGGGTGAATCTCTTTATCTATGTATATGTATATACTGTGAGACCAGCCAACGTCTGCACCCTGCTTATCTACAAACTTTAACCTAAGTCCTCCGTACGATGTTGCTGTTATGTGGCCACTCGATGAAGTACTTGAGAGATGCTCTTTGATGACATATGATCGTGCAGAGGATTAGTAGACGACCTTCCACCTTTTGATGACGATCCACCTAACTTGAGTTTTGAAGACCTAGAACGTACTTTCCCTCACTTTAGTAGTTTAGAGGGACTAGGTGAGTATAGAGTCTAGGCTAGCCTGGGTGCCAGCTTAGGGATCTCTTGAATAGGTCAGGACCTGGGATGTTGTATGTATATATATGTATATACTTATTATCTAGCTATATCTAGGGGTGTTTTAACTAACAGTCTATGTTCTAATAAAGCTGGATCACGGAATGTTATCAACTGCTTGAGATGTATTTATTTGTGGTTGTTTATAACTATTTTATCTATTATTATTTGTGAATTGCTTATGAGTGATTCTGTTTATTAATCCAAATGTTTTTTTAAAAAAAAGTACCTCGTAAAATAACTACGCTTTTAACAACGAATCAGGCTCATAAATAAATAATAGATAATAATTAGGTAGACAAGTTGGTAGCGCTTAGTTTCTAGTATGATCATGACGTACCAGAAATTGGGTCGTTATACAAGGCTCTGAACATCAATGGCTAGGGAGGTCAGACATGATTAAAAGCTCAAAGAGTTGTTTCCCTAGTCATATGCTTGTGGTGTGATTGTGTCAAATAATCCTTGAGACAGAACAGTTAGAGTCGAGATCAATTACATTTAACAGAGTATGCCAAAGGCTTTGAGCACCACTGTCTGGGAGTAATTAAAAGAAAAATCAGAACTCAAAGAGAGTTCCCCAGTTAAGTGCTTGTAGTGTTTTTTGTGTCAAGTAACTCTTGAGACAAAACATTTAAAGTCACGGCTAGGCTCAAGGTGCAAAGCACCAAAGAAAAATAAATTAAAGTAAGTTTTGCTGTGTTCAAGGATTAAACTGAAATGTAAAGATCAGAGAATTCATAATATCATCCGGATTCTAATTCTGAATGACAATAACATTCTTGATTCAAAGGAGAGTGAGATGCCAAACCTATTCAGGATTACAGTTATAAACCCCACTATAAAAAGAGACACAAGCTTAATCGAACTCTCATTCTCATGCAAATCCACATCATAAGCTTATATTAGTTTTGGTTGCTTGAGGACAAGCAACAGTTTAAGTTTGGTGTTGTGATGCGTGAGCATCTTATCTATCTTTTCCTAGTGAATTTGCATCTAA
>NW_026264934.1:0-827 GCF_000817695.3 Arachis duranensis | reverse complement strand
GGTTCTTAAGCACACTCTTGTTGCCTTGAATCACAACTTTATTTCTTTCTTTTTTTCTTCTCTTTTCTTCTTTTTCTTTCTTCTTTTTTTTTCGAAATTTTTTTTGAATACTGCTTTTTCTTGCTTCAAGAATCAATTTGATGATTTTTAAGATCCTCAATAACAGTTCTCTTTTTCCCTCATTCTTTCAAGAGCCAACAATTTTAACATTCTCAAAACAATAAATTCAAGAGACATATGCACTGTTCAAGCATTCATTCAGAAAATAAAAAGTATTGTCACCACATCAAACTAATTCAACTAGTTTCAGAGATAAATTTCGAAATCCTGTACTTCTTGTTCTTTTGTGATTAAAGCATTTTTCATTTAAGAGAGGTGATGGATTCATAGGACATTCATATCTTTAAGGCATGAACTTTAAATTGTATTAATTATGAATTAAGAACAAGACTCAAAAATAGATATAAGATGAAACTAAAAATAGAAAAACAAAAATAAAAACAACGAAAAAAAACAGGCTCCTAATGATAGAGGTTTTCACAGAGTTAGGACTCAACAACCTTGATTTTGAGAAGTGGATGCTCCCTCAGCTTGAGAGGAGAGCTTTTGGCGTTTCAATTCTTGGATTTCACGCCCCTGCTTCTCTTGTTCCTTCAGCAATTTGCAGAGCATGCAGTTTTGATTCTGCTGTTCTTCCTTCAGTTGCTCCATAGTCTCTTGCAACTTGTTAATAGATGCTTCTAGGTTGGCCCAGTAGCCAATTTCAGGGAATTCAGGGAGGAACTCATGCGCCCTCCTTTTGATAGAGTTGTCTTGCACTTGTCCTT
>NW_026264933.1:74921-76895 GCF_000817695.3 Arachis duranensis | reverse complement strand
TAAAAAATTTATTTTTTAGTTTTAAAATTAAGAAAAATAATAAATTTACTAATTTTTTGTTTACTTGATATTGCTGGACTTGATATTATTTTTTTAATTTAAATAAAAAATTTTAATATTATAATTTAAAAATTAAAAATTAAGAAATTTAGTTTTTTTAAAATTTATTTTTTGAAAAATATTTTTTGTTATTTTTTATTTACCGGATAATGCGACACCCGACAGTTGACTAAATTAATTTTAAAAATCTAAAAATTTTCAATTTTTTATTTTTTAGATATTATTGGAGTTTTTTATTTTTCTACTATTAGAAAAAATTTATTTTTTGTTTTAAAAATTAAAAATTAATAATAAATTTACATATCTGTTGCTTACGGGATATTGTTAGACTTTATTTTATTTTTTAATTTAAATAAAAAGTTTATTATTATAATTTAAGAACACAAAAATAAAAAATTTATTTTTTTCAAATTTTTATTTTTTAAAAGTATTTTTTTATTCACCGAATAATGCTACACCCGGAGAGTTGACTTTTTTTCGCTGCACTTGTCCAAAAATTGAGAATAAAGTAATTAAAAAATATTAAATTTTCAATTTTTTATTTTTTGGATATTATTGGAATTTTTTATTTTTTGATACTAGAAAAAATTATTTTTCAGTTTAAAAATTAAAAAGAATAATAAATTTATAGATCTGTTGTTTACTAGATATTGCTTACTTTATTTTATTTTCCTAGTTTAAATAAAACAATTTAATCATAAGATTTAAAATTCCAAAAATAAAAAATTTAGTTTTTGAAACTTTTAAATTTTTTAAAAAAATTTTTTATTTTTTTATTCACTGGATAATGCTTACACCCTACCGTTGTCTTTTTATCCTCCACTTGTTTACAAATTAAGAATAAATTAATTTAAAAATTTAAAATTTTAAAATTTTTTTTATTTTTTTGGATATTTTTAGAATTTTTCATTTTTCTACTATTATAAAAAATTTATTTTTTTGTTTTAAAATTAAGAAAAATAATAAATTTACTAATTTTTTGTTTAATTGATATTGCTGGACTTTATTTTATTTTTTAATTAAATAAAAAATATTAATCTTATAATTTAAAAATTAAAATTAAGAAATTTAGTTTAATTAAAATTTATTTTTTTAAAAATATTTTTTGTTATTTTTTATTTACCGGATAATGCGACACCTGACAGTTGACTAAATTAATTTTAAAAATCTAAAAATTTTCAATTTTTTTATTTTTTGGATATTTTTGGAATTTCTCATTTTTCTACTTTTATAAAAAATTTATTTTTTAGTTTTAAAATTAAGAAAAATAATAAATTCACTGATTTTTTGTTTACTTGATATTGCTGGACTTTATTATATTATTTTAATTTAAATAAAAAATTTAATCTTATAATTTAAAAATTAAAAATTAAGAAATTTAGTTTTTTTGAAATTTTTATTTTTTTAAAAATGTTTTTGTTATTTTTTTATTTACCGGATAATGCTACACCCGACAGTTGACTAAATTAATTTTAAAAATCTAAAAATTTTCAATTTTTTATTTTTTAGATATTGT
The DNA here is from genome assembly GCF_000817695.3 of Arachis duranensis. NCBI lineage: Eukaryota > Viridiplantae > Streptophyta > Magnoliopsida > Fabales > Fabaceae > Arachis > Arachis duranensis. The sequence goes on along the minus strand of NW_026264933.1, from coordinate 75,319 downwards.
TGGAATTTTTTATTTTTCTACTATTATAAAAAAATTTATTTTTTGCTTTAAAAATTAAAAATTAATAATAAATTTACATATCTGTTCCTTACTGGATATTGTTAGACTTTATTTTATTTTTCTAATTTAAATAAAAAAGTTTATTCTTATAATTTAAAAACTCAAAAATAAAAAATTTATTTTTTTCAAATTTTTATTTTTTAAAAGTATTTTTTTTATTCACCGAATAATGCTACAACAGGAGAGTTGACTTTTTTTTCGCTACACTTGTCCAAAAATTGAGAATAAAGTAATTAAAAATATTAAATTTTCAATTTTTATTTTCTGGATATTATTGGAATTTTTTATTTTTTACTACTAGAAAAAAATTATTTTTTTAGTTTAAAAATTAAAAAAAA
>NW_026264933.1:64168-74770 GCF_000817695.3 Arachis duranensis | reverse complement strand
ATATTTTAGAATTTTTCATTTTTCTACTATTATAAAAAATTTATTTTTTAGTTTTAAAATTAAGAAAAATAATAAATTTACTAATTTTTTGTTTAATTGATATTGCTGGACTTTATTTTATTTTTTTAATTTAAATAAAAAAATTAATATTATAATTTAAAAATTAAAAATTAAGAAATTTAGTTTTTTTAATTTTTATTTTTTAAAAAATATTTTTGTTATTTTTTTATTTACCGGATAATGCTTCACCCGACAGTTGACTAAATTAATTTTAAAAATCTAAAAATTTTCAATTTTTTATTTTTTAGATATGGTTAGAATTTTTTATTTTTCTACTATTAGAAAAAAATTAATTTTTGCTTTAAAAATAAAAAATTTATAAAAAATTTACATATCTGTTGCTTACTAGATATTGTTAGACTTTAATTTATTTTTCTAATTTAAATAAAAAAAGTTTATTCTTATAATTGAAAAACTCAAAAAGAAAAAATTTATTTTTTTCAAATTTTTATTTTTTAAAAGTATTTTTTTATTCACCGAATAATGCTACACCCGGACAGTTGACTTTTTTCGCTGCATTTGTTCAAAAATTAAGAATAAAGTCACTGCACTTGTTCAAAAATTAAGAATAAAGTAATTAAAAAATATTAAATTTTCAATTTTTTATTTTTTGGATATTATTGGAATTTTTTATTTTTCTACTACTAGAAAAAATTATTTTTTTAGTTTAAAAATTAAAAAATAATAAATTTATAGATGTGTTGTTTACTAGATATTGCTTGACTTTATTTTATTTTTCTATTTTAAATAAAACAATTTAATCATAAGATTTAAAAATCCAAAAATTAAAAATTTTGTTTTTGAAACTTTTAAATTTTTTAAAAATATTTTTTTATTTTTTTATTTGCTGGATAATGCTTACACCCTACCGTTGTCTTTTTTTTTCTTCCACTTGTTCACAAATTAAGAATAAATTAATTAAAAAATTTAAAAATTTAAAATTTTTTATTTTTTGGATATTTTTGGAATTTTTCATTTTTCTACTATTATAAAAAATTTATTTTTTAGTTTTAAAATTAAGAAAAATAATAAATTTACTGATTTTTTGTTTACTTGATATTGCTGGACTTTATTTTATTTTTTTAATTTAAATAAAAAATTTAATATTTTAATTTAAAAATTAAAAATTAAGAAATTTAGTTTTTTTAAAATTTATTTTTTTAAATATTTTTTGTTATTTTTTATTTACCGGATAATGCGACACCCGAAAGTTGACTAAATTAATTTTAAAAATCTAAAAATTTTCAATTTTTATTTTTTAGATATTATTGGAGTTTTTTATTTTTCTACTATTAGAAAAAAATTTAACTTTTGCTTTAAAAATTAAAAATTAATAATAAATTTACATATCTGTTGCTTACGAGATATTGTTAGACTTTATTTTATTTTTCTAATTTAAATAAAAAAGTTTATTCTTATAATTTAAAAACTCAAAAATAAAAAACTTAAAAATTTTTTATTTTTTTATTTTTTGGATATTGATGGAATTTTTTTATTTTTTTACTATAAGAAAAAAATTATTTTTTTACTTTAAAAATTAAAAAAAATAATAATTTTACAGATCTGTTGTTTACTAGATATTGCTGGACTTTATTTTATTTTTTAATTTAAATAAAAAAATTTAATCTTATAATTTAAAAATTCAAAACTAAGAAATTTAGTTTTTTTTTTTAATTTTTATATTTTTAAAATATTTTTGTTATTTTTTATTTAAATAATAATGCTACACCTGACAGTTGACTAAATTAATTTTAAAAATCTAAAAATTTTCAATTTTTTTATTTTTTAGATATTGTTGGAATTTTTTACTTTTCTACTATTAGAAAAAATTTATTTTTTGCTTTAAAATTTAAAAATTGATAATAAATTTGCATATCTGTTGCTTACAGGATATTGTTAGACTATATTTTATTTTTCTAATTTAAATAAAAAAGCTTATTCTTATAATTTAAAAATTCAAAAATAAAAAATTTGTTTTTTTTCAAATTTTTATTTTTTAAAAGTATTTTTTTATTCACCGAATAATGCTACACCCGGACAGTTGACTTATTTTCGCTGCACTTGTTCAAAAATTAAGAATAAAGTAATTAAAAAATATTAAATTTTCAATTTTTTATTTTTTGGATATTATTGGAATTTTTTATTTTTCTACTACTAGAAAAAAATTACTTTTTTAGTTTAAAAATTAAAAAAATAATAAATTTATAGATCTGTTGTTTACTAGATATTGCTTGACTTTATTTTATTTTTCTATTTTAAATAAAACAATTTAATCATAAGATTTAAAAATCCAAAAATAAAAAATTTAGTTTTTGAAACTTTTAAATTTTTTAAAAATATTTTTTTAATTTTTTTATTCGCTGGATAATGCTTACACCCTACCGTTGTCTTTTTTTCCTCCACTTGTTCACAATTAAGAATAAATTAATTTAAAAAATTTAAAATTTTTAAATTTTTTTATTTTTTGGATATTTTTAGAATTTTTCATTTTTCTACTATTATAAAAAAATTTATTTTTTAGTTTTAAAATTAAGAAAAATAATAAATTTACTAATTTTTTGTTTACTTGATATTGCTAGACTTTATTCTATTTTTTTAATTTAAATAAAAATTTAATCTTATAATTTAAAAATTAAAAATTAAGAAATTTAAATTGCAAGGATTGAAAGATTGAAGGATTTCACAAAACTCACCGGCAAGTGCACCGGGTCGCATCAAGTAGTAATAACTCACATGAGTGAGGTCGATCCCACAGGAATTGAAGGATTGAGCAATTTTAGTTTAGTGGTTGATTTAGTCAAGCGAATCAAGTATTGGTTGATTGATTTGTAATTGGCAGTAACTAAATTGCAAGGAATGTAAAAGGGGAAGGGTAAATTGCAGGAAATTAAAGAGAACAGAAAATAAAAGTGCTGAATCTTAAAGAACAAGAAATTAGATGGCAGAAACTTAGAACGCAAGAAATGTAAATTGCAGAATCTTAGAGTGCAAGAAACGTAAATGGCTTGAATTGTAAATGAGTCAGGGATGTGGGATTGCAAAAATTAAACAAAAGAACAGTAAATCTCAACACATAGAAGAGTAGAAGATGACTTGAATTGAACCGGATCTAAAATGGAAATGTAAATGAACTTGAAAAGCATTCAACAGAGAAAATAAAATGATCACTCCAGATCTCAGGACCCAAGAGACTAGATAACCAAGTCTAGATCTCGATGCCTTCCTATATCCAAATTTAAAATTCAATTGCAAGAAATGTAAATATCAAGCAGTAGAAAGAAGATGAAGCAGTAAAGAGAAATTCAAATTCAATTGTGCAGAAAAAGTAAACAAGAGATCTCAAGGTGAGATTGAGACAGAATTTTCCCAATTCTCAACACCCAAGACTCAAACAAAGTATGTAGAAAAGAAAGCAAAAATAACCCAGAGGAAGAGAATTCAATTCTCCTTCCCATGAACTCTCAAATTCTAAAAGCAACAACTCAAATGTAAAGATGAGCTCTCTATTGTAAGTATTAAAAATTCTAAAAGTAAAGCTCCCCGAAAAACTTAAATTCTAATCTATTTATACACTCTCTTCTAATGATCTTCAAGCCTTGAATTGGGCCCTTGGTCTTGATGGAATTGGGTTGACATAAGCCTCTGTTGATTGCTCTTGGTGTTGGAAAGAAATCCGTTTGCAACTTGGGCCTTGGGGTATTTACGTTTGAGTCAACGTTTGAGGCAAACGTTGACCCAAACGTCCTCGTGGTAACCTTCTGCAGAATGACCGTTTTGCTGTCATCCACGTTTGAGTTCACGTTTGAGGTCAAACGTGAGCTCAAACGTGGCTCCTCCCAGGTAAGTTTTTGGCCAACGTTTGACCTCACGTTTGAGGCAAACGTTGGCTCAAACGTTGAGCCTCTAATGCAGCAAACAGGGGTGCTCTTCCAAGGTCTTGAGGCGCCAACGTTTGACCTCACGTTTGAAGCAAACGTTGGCGCAAACGTTACCTTCCTCCCTGATTGATTTTTTTAGCCAACGTTTGCCTTAACGTTTGAGGCAAACGTTGGCGCAAATGTTGGCATTTAATAATCATGCTTGCATTTCTTAATTAATGCCAATGCATCACGTTTTTCTATTACTTAGCATAATTGATTAAATGCTTGCATACTTTCATTGGCCGTGGCATTTATTCAATGAATAAGCCAATGATACTAGTTAAGCTAACGTAGCATGCATTCATTTAATTCATTCTTAGTTAAATGCATGCCTTCATGATAATGCATGGCATAAATTTTCAATGCATGCATAAGCATTAATTAGTAATGCCATTAGCGTTCATTCCTTGTGGGCCACGCTTTCCTTGTTTCTTTCTTTTCTTCGCCAACAAGTAATCAAAACAACCAATCAAAGTATCACAAAATTCACAAAGCTTAAAATTCATTTAAAAACCAAATAATTTTAGCTTAAACTTCATGATTTTGTGTCAATTAAAGGGTGGTTGATTGATTCAAAGAAACCATGCAATTCCACTCCAAATTACTAACTTTCAATGCAAGAAAGTGCATAAAAACTAATGAAACAAGTGAAATTAGCTTGAGAAATGGGTATATGATGACTTGTCATCACAACACCAAACTTAAATCTTGCTTGTCCCCAAGCAAGCACTAAACATAAGAGAAGATAAAATGAAATAGAGAAGCATATATGTACTTATTAGGTAGATAGTTGAATTTGGTTTATGGGGTTTTATGCAGATCAATAGTAGTTCATTTATTACTTGCTGTCAAAACAAACAATGTCTCCTAAAGGGTTCACCAAGGTTGCTGCTACAATACCTTACTTTTTGTTTATTTCCCTTGTTAGCTTTTTCTTCTTTCTTTTGCATTAGAGTTATTGTCTTTTGCATTAGAGAGCTTATTGCTTATTGAAAGCTTGGTGGAAAATGTTGCAGTGGCCTTTAGCTTAATTTCACTCAACGTTTCTTCACCACAGACACATGGCTCACCTTTTTCTTCCTAGGATCATTGATGCCCAGCATCTCTTTGGATAACTAAATGCTTTGTAACTAGGTTGCTCTTTATTATGGACTTTCAATTGGCCATCCCAAATCAGTTGATCTAAGTGGCCAGGTTTTGAAATACCCCTTAGAATCTACTTGCCCAAGCATATCCTAGTACAAGAACACCACAGGCATGTGTCCTAGGGTCCAAGCTATTGGTGTCTAGCCTTATTCTTTGTGTTTCTTGCCACATCGGCTTTTTCTTCTTCCTTTTCTTTCTGTGTTATTTTGTTCTCAAGGGATTTTTATTAATTGAAGGATCATAGCAGCAAACTAGCTTAAGCTTCAAGTAACATGTCATTATGCAGCAATTATTCTATGAACTAACAATTGAATCAAACGCATACCACCACTAACTTTCATTCTAACTTTTGCAACATTGAACAATTACTTTTCTAAGTCAGACATCTCTCTTTTATTCAAACAGCAGGGGAAACAAAACAAAATTCAAAGCTAAGTGATGGATAACAAACATTATGCAGATCAGCATACTTAATCAAACAACTTCACTTGCAACTAGATGAACACTTTAGCAAGACATACAAGAATTCCTAAATTAAAACATTTCACAACAACAAGGATTAAGTGTAGATACAGCCTTTTGGGTTGCAACCTTTCATTCTTCCTCTTGTTGTATCCCTTTTGAGTCACAATGCAAATTGTCTTCAATTGTTGGCTAATTTTCTGCATAATTCTCAAAAGTTGCTTGCTTCTCAAGCTCTTAAATGAATGGTGAGTATGCATAAATTGAGTGTGTCTTTTGGATTTATTTTGGTGTGGAAACACCAAACTTAATTGCTTGCCACTGCCTCTGATGCAACAAGTTAACCATATGTGAAATCCTTGTGTCTTTGCTAGAGGTTATGGAATTAAATCTAGAAAGCTGTTAAATAGTTGAATAATTTGTCTGATTGCTTGGAGCTAGCATTGTGCATAAGGTGAGAATGTGCTTTTAGTTAAATTATGGTGGAACACCAAACTTAAAATCATTCATTCTCCCTTAACTTGTTTTGGTGTGAAACACCAAACTTAGCTTCTTGCATTATAGACCAATTATTCAACCTTCTTATTGAAATAAGCTAGAAAAAAGAAACTACCTCAGGTTGGGTTGCCTCCCAACAAGCGCTTTTTTATTGTCATTAGCTTGACATCCTCCATTCTTTGATCATGGAGGCTGAAAATCATAGTGCCTCAGCTTTTCACCTCTTATTGTGAACTTTCTTCCAGTCTCTTCTTTGATGATCTCTAGGTGTTCAAGTGAAAGAACTCGGTTCACAGTGTAGTATTCAGATAATTGTGGAGACACCTTCATTGGTTGGGTGTTTAACACCACTTTATCCCCTGGTGAAAAGCCTTCAGTAGGGATCTTCTTATTTCTCCACCCTTTTGGCCTCTTCTTCTTTTCTTTCTCAAGAGATACTCCCTACCTTGGTGGTTCTTTATCTGGGATGCTGAATTTCTCATCTGGGGGTTTTGGATCTAGTTCCTCCTTGACTTCTTTGGTTTGTTGCACCATTTCTACTGCTTTCAAGCATGGATTTAGAAGTTTTGGAGTTAACTCATTGACTGCCTCCTTCAAACTTTTATCTCTGGCCTTATCCTTCATAAAATCTTCTTCTTGAATGGGTTCATGCAAGGTTTTAAAAACATGGAATGCTAGATGCTCATCATGTACTCTCAGCAATAATTCCCCTTTTTTAACATCTATCAATGCTCTGCCCGTAGCTAGGAAAGGCCTCCCCAGGATGATGGGAGTGTTAGGGTCCTCTTCTATATCTGAGATAACAAAGTCAGCAGGGAGAAAGAATTTTCTCACTTTTACCAACACATTCTCCACAACTCCCAGTGCTTGCTTAGTGGATTTGTCATCCATTTGGAGAACTATTCGTGTGGACTTCAGCTCAGAAATTTGAAGTTTCCTCATTAGAGACAAAGGCATCAAGTTTATGCTTGCACCAAGGTCACAGAATGACTTCTCAATTGTTATATTTCCTATGGTGCAAGGTATGTAAAAACTCCCAGGATCATCTTTCTTCTCTGGCAACTCTCTTTGGAGGATAGCACTACATTCCTTTGTCATCTCAACAATCTGTCCTTCCTTCAGGGATCTTTTCTTTGTCAGTACTTCTTTCATAAATTTGGCATATAATGGCATCTGTTCAAGTGCTTCCAAGAAAGGAATATTGATGCTGAGAGTCTTGAATATATCCAGGAATTTTGAGTATTGCTTATCCTCGTTCCCTTTCTTAAATCTTTGAGGATATGGAAGTTCGAGGACATATGGCTTCACCCCTTCCTTCTTCTCTTGTAGTTGTGATTCAAGGATGTTCTTGTCTCCCTTTGAAATTTGTGCATTTTCGGTTTCTTGATCCTCTTTACTTCTCTCCTCTGTCTCTTCTTGTGGAACTTCTCTGTTGTGTTTGTCCTGATTGATGGCTTCCTTCTTCATAGTCTTCTCACTTTCCACTGTGATTGCTTTGCACTCCTCCCATTTTGTGGCTTTTCCTTTGTTCCTTGGATAGTCTTCAGTGGTACTAGGGGATGAATTTTGTTGTTTCTCGCCCAACTCTGAAACTTGCTTAGCCATTTGCCCCATATGTCTCTCAAGGTTTCTGATTGAGGCTTCTTAGTTTTTACTTGCTATGGCTTGATCTTTTCTTGCTGCTTCTTGATTTTTTCATGAGTTTCTCCATCATCATCTCCAGACTAGAGATTCTTTGAGAGTCTAGATTTGGTTGTGGTTGTGTGAAATGAGATGATTATTGTTGGAAGTTGTTTGAATTAATTGTGGGGGTACTTTGTGGGTGGGATGTGGATGTGGAAAAGTTGTTCTGGTGGTTTTGTGAGATGTTATGGGGTTGGTGATATGTGTTTTGTGAATTTTTGAATTGGTTAGTATTATTGGATAAATGGTTATGGTTGTTTGTGTTGCTGAGGCTGCCAGAGTTGAAGTCCCTTTGTCCTTGATTCTGATGCTCACCCCACCTTGAATTAGAATGAGTCTTCCAGGGTGTCTTATGTGCATCATCATGAAAATTATGTTGAGATGAACTTGAAGTGTTATTCATGCATTGCACCTGCTTAGGGCTTTGTTGCTCATAATTGAATGTCCCAAAACTTTTTTCAAATTGATTCCACCCATGTGAGGTTTGAGATTGGCATTGTGTGTTTACTGCAGTACCTTGCAGTCCATCAATTTTCTTGGCCATCATTTCTATTTGTTGCTAAAGCTGTTGATGCATCTGTGGAGTCTATCCCACTCACTGAACATTTCTGGGGGACACTTCCTGATTAAGGCCTTGTATCTCTCCCAGGCATCATACAGCAACTCTCCATCCACTTGAATAAATGTTTGCACCTCTGTTTTCAACTTGATGACTCTCTGAGGTGGGTAGAACTTGGCTAGGAATTTTCTCACCAATTCATCCCAATTGTTGATGCTCTCTTTGGGAAAGGTTTCCAGCCATTGAGTAGCATTGCCCCTCAAAGAAAATGGGAACAGAAGTAATTTGTAAATGTCAGGATGAACTCCATTTGTCTTGACTGTTTCACAAATCCTTAAGAAAATAGACAAATGTTGGTTGGGGTCTTCAAGAGGGCCACCTCCATAAGCACAATTGTTCTGCACCAAGGTGATTAGTTGAGGCTTCAACTCAAAGTCATTTGCCTGAATATTTGGAGTGAGGATGCTGCTCCCATAATGTCTAGGATTGGGGATAGTGTAAGAGGCCAACACCCTTCTTACAGGCTGGGCATTGTTGCTCACTCCCTCTTCACGCACCTCAGCCTCCATGACTTGCAAAAATCACAAACAAAGCAAATGAAACATGAACATTCTAGTGCGAGAATGTGGTTAGAGGGTTAGGTGACACAATGTGTCAAACAGTTAATGTGCTTATAAAAAAATAAAGAAAAACAAAGAAAAAGTGCTTAATCTAGACTACCACCTTACTTAATCATTGTCAATCTATTTCAATCCCCGGCAACGGCGCCAAAAACTTGATGTGCGAAAAACGGTCCGACACAAAACTCACCGGCAAGTGCACCGGGTCGCATCAAGTAGTAATAACTCACATGAGTGAGGTCGATCCCACAGGGATTGAAGGATTGAGCAATTTTAGTTTAGTGGTTGATTTAGTCAAGCGAATCAAGTATTGGTTGATTGATTTGTAATTGGCAGTAACTAAATTGCAAGGAATGTAAAAGAGGAAGGGTAAATTGCAGGAAATTAAAGAGAACAGAAAATAAAAGTGCTGAATCTTAAAGAACAAGAAATTAGATGGCAGAAACTTAGAACGCAAGAAATGTAAATTGCAGAATCTTAGAGTACAAGAAACGTAAACGGCTTGAATTATAAATGAGTCAGGGATGTGGGATTGCAAAAATTAAACAAAAGAACAGTAAATCTTAACACATAGAAGAGTAGAAGATGACTTGAATTGAACCGGATCTAAAATGGAAATGTAAATGAACTTGAAAAGCATTCAACAGAGAAAATAAAATGATCACTCCAGATCTCAGGACCCAAGAGACTAGATAACCAAGTCTAGATCTCGATGCCTTCCTAGATCCAAATTTAAAATTCAATTGCAAGAAATGTAAATATCAAGCAGTAGAAAGAAGATGAAGCAGTAAAGAGAAATTCAAATTCAATTGTGCAGAAAAAGTAAACAAGAGATCTCAAGGTGAGATTGAGACAGAATTTTCCCAATTCTCAACACCTGATGCCAGGGCATCCTGGCTAGTTTTACTAGCCATTTTTTTTGTATGCTTTAGGTTGGTTTCATGCATTTTCTTAGGCAATAAGCAAGTATTTGGATGAGAATTGTATGCATGCCTTGATTCAATCAAACATTGTTAAATATGTGCATTTTCATGAGATTTATGCAAGAATTGTTTGATGTTATGAATGATGCAAAATCTTGTGATTTAGCAAGGCTTTGATGCATGTGTTTGGTTGATGATAGGTGAAGCAAAGAGCCCTGGAGCAAGAAGGAAGTCACCAAGGGCGTTGCCAACTCTAGAAAGGCATTGCCAACGCCAATGTGCGCAGCAAACTTGAAGCTAGGAAACAACCACGAGCACGTTGCTAACTTGGAGTGCATTGGCGTGTTTGGCAACAACTCAAGGCAGCTTGGATGATGACTCTCCCATTCAAGCACGTTGCCAACGTTGGGATGCATAGGCGTGTTCAATAACAATGCCAAGCAGCAAGTATGGAGCCATGAGGAAGGCTCGAGCACGTTGTCAACTCCAGGATACATAGGCGTGTTCATTGGCAACGCATCATACAAGCAAGCTAGGCAACCTTGGGAATGAAGAGCACGTTGCTAACTTGGGAATGCATTGGCGTGCTCATCAACAACGCAGCAATGCTTGGAGCTAGGAAGCATAAGTTAGCACGTTGGCAACTTGAAAGAACAAAGGAGTGTTTGCCAAAAACGCTGGCAACCCTGGCAGCCAGACCTTACTCTCTTCCATGGAGTATATCTTGAGTT
>NW_026264933.1:62339-63980 GCF_000817695.3 Arachis duranensis | reverse complement strand
AGAGCTTTCCAACCATATATAATAGTCTATAGTGGAGCATGAAATAGAAGCTCGAATCAGAGTCATCTTTAGGCCCCAAAAACAAGGAAATGAGGTTGAAATTCAAGGAAGCATGAATGGCCCAAGGAAGGGTGGTCGAGCACGTTGCCAAGGCTAAAATAGCCTGGCGTGTTCCTTGGCAACTTGGGTAACAATGCCCAGGCCAAGAAATCTGGGCTAGAGGCGTTGTCATGGGCGTTATTGGTGGTGTGTTTGGCAAAAACGCCCAACCAGGGCAGCATGACCTTGCCCTCTTCAAGGGAGCATAACTTGAGCTAAGAAAGTCCAAATGAGATGATTTCAGTGGCATTGGAAAGTAGACATCAAGAGCTTTCCAATGATATATCATAGTTCATATTTAGGCAAAGGATTGAAGCTCAAAGTTCAGGCAACATCAAGCATAAAAAGTGAAGAATGAAGAACAAGCAAGTGTTTGGCAACAACTTGGGCAACAACACCCAAGGACCATGTTCCACTCCCAGGAAATTGCCATGCACGTTGCCAACATGCATTTATACTGGCGTGTTTGCTAGTAACGCCCTCATTGGGCCAAAGCAGTGAAAATGAGCCCTGTTTGACAAGAATTCCTTCATGAAGCTAATCCAACCTCAAGCAAGCAAAACCCATAAATCTCAATCAATCAAGGCCACAAGAATCATCTAGAATAGTTGATTTTCATTTAATTGTAATTTGCTTTTAATTTTATTTCAATTTGTAATTTAGGAAAGCCTATATAAAGGCCATAATTTCATAGAATTAAAGGGGATTAGAGGGATACGGAGGAGACCAATTTGAAATTCTGTGAATTGGCACACTCCATTGAGAGTGGGTCTTCGGACCCCTCCTCTTCATACACTCTTCTTCACCTCCCCTTCTCTTCTTCCTTAGTAGTAGTGTAGTTTAATTTGTAGTTTTCATCTATGAATTCTTGAATTCTCAATTTCTGTTTTGAAGTCTCACTCTTTATTTTCATGCACTTTAATTTCATGCAATTTAGTTTTCAGTTGAGAGCAATGATCACTTAATTCCCTTTGCATTAGGGGGAAGAGCTCTGTTATTTGAATGAATTGATAACTCTTCTTCTCCTTCTTAATTCAAGTGGTTAATCCAAGAGGAAACTCTTGTTCTTCAAAGATTCAATCACCATCGAGAGAGGGATTAATCTATATGAATTGTGTGGTGAATTTGAGAAAGGAGCCACATAATTCAGTTTAGAGTTCATCCTTTCATGATTTCCTTAATCAATACACTTTGGTTGGTATGTGAGATGTAACCTCCCTTAGTTGAGATTCTGGAAGTTGTGTGGCTTGGATTAGAGATTGAACTTCATCTCTTCTCATGAACAATTAGATCACGAGAGTGGCAATTGGTTGTGTTGAGAGAAATTGAGTCACCAAGAGATTGGGACTCAATTACCCACAATTTGCCATGGATCTATACCCATGATTGAGAAGGAATTGATCAACATCAATTCATGAGAATTTGCATCTCCGATCCCTAATGATCCTTTCCATCATTAATTCTCATTTCTTTTGCTCTTTAGTTACTTTGAATACCCATTACCCAATTCCCTTCTACATTCTTGCAATTTATTATTCTTGT
>NW_026264933.1:60404-62256 GCF_000817695.3 Arachis duranensis | reverse complement strand
GTATCAAGTTTTTGGCGCCGTTGCCGGGGATTGGAAAAGATTGACAATGATTAAGTGAATGGTAGTTTAGATTAAGCATTTTCTTTGTTTTTGCTTTGTACAGTTCTTTTAATTTTTTTTGATTTTCTTTTTGACACTAAGGTGTTTGAGTTATTGCCTCACTAAGAAATTCTTCTCTCTGACATGAATTTCAATTTTATTTGGTGTGGTGTTTTACAAAATTCAAATGGAGTTCAACTCATCTTGTGATCAAACAAATTTTCTGGGATATCACCCACCATCACCAATTGACTATTCTAATGGTGGTTGGGAATATCACCAAGAAATTACAGATCCTGAGCACTCCAATTCTTGGAGATATGCTTCAGAACCACAAGATGAGCAAGAGAATCATATGGGATATTTCTCACCACCACAAAATGATTCAAGTCATTATTCTAATGGTGGCTGGGAGTATCGCCAAGAAATTGCAAATTCTGAGCACTCCAATCCATGGAGATTTGCTCCAGAGCCACAAATTGATCAAGCTAATCACATGAGATGTTGTCCAGAACCACAAAATGATTTATGTCATTACCCTCATGGTGTTTGGGCATATCAACAAAAGTGTGAACAATTAAGAGAAATGAATTTCCTCCCAGAGCCACAAAGTGAACCATGCTGTTATGACATTGACACAAACTATGGCTGGGAAGGGAATTTTAATTCTCCAAATGCTATTCATCAAGAGACATCATCTCTTGATTATGCTTGCAACAAATTCATGCAAGATTCCTCCCAAGGACTACAAGATTGTCCATACTATGATGATTTCAACAATTCTTCAAGTTGTGCTTGGGAGGAGCAAAACCAGAAAGCATTTGAGAGCCCATATTCCACTTATCAAGAGCCATCACCTCTTAATTATCCAACCTCACCTCCAAATTTTTCATATCAAAATTCTTCACCACTTGAGTTTGCCTCAACACAAAATTCCTTCCAAAATTCATACAATTCAATTCATCATCCACAAAATTCATTCCACCAACCACAAAACTTATTCCACAATTCACAAGATTCATTCCATACCACTCAAAACAACCTCACCACAACACATCTATATCCACAAAATTTCTCTCAACCTTCATCTCTTGAACTAGTAGCTGAGGACCTCCTTCAAAAGTCCAGAGAACTATTGGAAAGACAAGAACAATCCTGGAAAAGGCAAGAAATCCTCTTCAATAAGATGGATGGGCATTTAGAGCAAATAAGGAGAAACTTAGAACTATCAAATAGCGAGGATGAAGACCAAATTGTGGGTGAGGAAGTGGAAAAACAAAATGAGGAAACCTTTGTATCAAGTGAAAGTTCAATGGAAAATGAGGTTGTGGAGGTGTTTGAACCTGTGGCTTCATATTCACAAAAGCCACTTGACATGACAATAGAACATGAAAACTCACAACTCTCTCAAACTTCCCTGAAACAAAAAGGCTCAACAATTGAATCCATGATTGAAAGATATAAAGAGGAGATGAAAAAATCTTGGGAAGAACAACAAACCTCTTCCATGAAAGAGCTATTAAAGCAAATGTTGAGTGTAAAAGAGGAAGTGAAAGAGCAAGAACATGAGGAAGACACTCAAGAGAAATCACACTCAACTGAAACAGAGAAGTGCAAAAAGGAAGGGCTCATAGAACCACCAATTTAAGAGGCTTTTGATGAAAAGAAGACTCCAACAATCACACAACCACCAAGACTTGGATTCAAGGAAGTGAAGGACATTAACAAAAGCACCAAGAAGAGGATTGTGACCAAGCTACCAAGGACAATATTCATGAAGAAAAAAGGGTCAACCACAAGCAATCCTCCCCCT
>NW_026264933.1:53890-59207 GCF_000817695.3 Arachis duranensis | reverse complement strand
GCCAAATGCTTGAAAACAAAATACTTAGAAGTCAAGGCTAAGCTCAAGTGCAAAAGCAGTCCCTCAAAGCTCAAGGTTCTGAGCATCAATGATTAGAGAGTCAAGAAAAAAAATAAAACGAGCTTAATGAAGTCCTCTAATTAAATGCTTGTGGTGCTTATGTATCAAGTGGTAATACTTGAAAGCAAAGCATTTAGAGTCGTAGTTTTGTTATCAACTCATGGGGCAAAGCACCCAAAATGAGAAGCTAATAAGAAAATCAAAAGCTTGTTTCAAGGAAGAAAGATAAGAAAAAGATTTCATAAATTGAGCTAGATAGAAGCATCAATCATTTACATTTCTTTTGTGATTGTAGCATGCATAGAAAACTAGCTTGCCATGAACATTAACTTGCTATTCTTCTAACCTTGGATTGTCAATCTCTATTGCATGATTCTTTTCTTGCTTGAGGACAAGCAATGTTTAAGTTTGGTGTTGTGATGCCAGGGCATCCTGGCTAGTTTTACTAGCCATTTTTTTTGTATGCTTTAGGTTGTTTTCATGCATTTTCTTAGGCAATAAGCAAGTATTTGGATGAGAATTGTATGCATGCCTTGATTCAATCAAACATAGTTAATTATGTGCATTTTCATGAGATTTATGCAAGAATTGTTTGATGTTATGAATGATGCAAAATCTTGTGATTTAGCAAGGCTTTGATGCATGTGTTTGGTTGATGATAGGTGAAGCAAAGAGCCCTGGAGCAAGAAGGAAGTCACCAAGGGCGTTGCCAACTTTAGAAAGGCGTTGCCAACGCCAATGTGCGCAGCAAACTTGAAGCTAGGAAACAACCACGAGCACGTTGCTAACTTGGAGTGCATTGGCGTGTTTGGCAACAACTCAAGGCAGCTTGGATGATGACTCTCCCATTCAAGCACGTTGCCAACGTTTGATGCATAGGCGTGTTCAATATTGGAAATTTGACATTCAGAGCTTTCCAACCATATATAATAGTCTATAGTGGAGCATGAAATGAAAGCTCGAGTCAGAGTCATCTTTAGGCCCCAAAAAACAAGGAAATGAGGTTGAAATTCAAAGAAGCATGAATGAGCCCTTGAGGATAGCTCGAGCACGTTGCTAACTCCAGGAAGAGTTGGAGTGTTTTGTGACAACGCCAAGCAAGGAGGCTGTCCAGGAAAGGAAGCCAACGTTGCCAACGCTGAAATACAAAGGAGTGTTTGTCAAAAACGCTGGAGAGCTGGACAGCCTGACCTTACCTCCTTCAATGGAGTATATCTTGAGCTACAAAGCTCCAAATGAGGTGATTCCAACGGCATTTGAAAGTAGACATCCAGAGCTTTCCAACCATATATCATAGTAGCTGACATTTAGAGCTTTCCAACCATATATAATAGTCTATAGTGGAGCATGAAATAGAAGCTCGAATCAGAGTCATCTTTAGGCCCCAAAAACAAGGAAATGAGGTTGAAATTCAAGGAAGCATGAATGGCCCAAGGAAGGGTGGTCGAGCACGTTGCCAAGGCTAAAATAGCCTGGCGTGTTCCTTGGCAACTTGGGTAACAATGCCCAGGCCAAGAAATCTGGGCTAGAGGCGTTGTCATGGGCGTTATTGGTGGTGTGTTTGGCAAAAACGCCCAACCAGGGCAGCATGACCTTGCCCTCTTCAAGGGAGCATAACTTGAGCTAGAAAAGTCCAAGTGAGATGATTTCAGTGGCATTGGAAAGTAGACATCAAGAGCTTTCCAATGATATATCATAGTTCATATTTAGGCAAAGGATTGAAGCTCAAAGTTCAGGCAACATCAAGCATAAAAAGTGAAGAATGAAGAACAAGCAAGTGTTTGGCAACAACTTGGGCAACAACGCCCAAGGACCATGTTCCACTCCCAGGAAATTGCCATGCACGTTGCCAACATGCATTTGTACTGGCGTGTTTGCTAGTAACGCCCTCATTGGGCTAAAGCAGTGAAAATGAGCCCTGTTTGACAAGAATTCCTTCATGAAGCTAATCCAACCTCAAGCAAGCAAAACCCATAAATCTCAATCAATCAAGGCCACAAGAATCATCTAGAATATTTGATTTTCATTTAATTGTAATTTGTTTTTAATTTCATTTCAATTTGTAATTTAGGAAAGCCTATATAAAGGCCATAGTTTCATAGAATTAAAGGGGATTAGAGTGATACAGAGGAGACCAATTTGAAATTCTGTGAATTGGCACACTCCATTGAGAGTGGGTCTTCGGACCCCTCCTCTTCATACACTCTTCTTCACCTCCCCTTCTCTTCTTCCTTAGTAGTAGTGTAGTTTAATTTGTAGTTTTCATCTATGAATTCTTGAATTCTCAATTTCTGTTTTGAAGTCTCACTCTTTATTTTCATGCACTTTAATTTCATGCAATTTAGTTTTCAGTTGAGAGCAATGATCACTTAATTCCCTTTGCATTAGGGGGAAGAGCTCTGTTATTTGAATGAATTGATAACTCTTCTTCTCCTTCTTAATTCAAGTGGTTAATCCAAGAGGAAACTCTTGTTCTTCAAAGATTCAATCACCATCGAGAGAGGGATTAATCTATATGAATTGTGTGGTGAATTTGAGAAAGGAGCCACATAATTCAGTTTAGAGTTCATCCTTTCATGATTTCCTTAATCAATACACTTTGGTTGGTATGTGAGATGTAACCTCCCTTAGTTGAGATTCTGGAAGTTGTGTGGCTTGGATTAGAGATTGAACTTCATCTCTTCTCATGAACAATTAGATCACGAGAGTGGCAATTGGTTGTGTTGAGAGAAATTGAGTCACCAAGAGATTGGGACTAAATTACCCACAATTTGCCATGGATCTATACCCATGATTGAGAAGGAATTGATCAACATCAATTCATGAGAATTTGCATCTCCGATCCCTAATGATCATTTCCATCATTAATTCTCATTTCTTTTGCTCTTTAGTTACTTTGAATACCCATTACCCAATTCCCTTCTACATTCTTGCAATTTATTATTCTTGTTATTTACATTCTGTTTCTCTAGTTCTTGCAATTTACTCTTCTGCTCTTTAAATTTCTGCAACCTTTACTTTCTTGCAATTTATTTTCAATGTCATTTAAATTTCTTGCACTTATGTTCAAAAATCACAATTCTCATGAAATCAAAACCATGTCTGCTTGACTAAATTTACCATTTAACTAAAGTTGCTTAATCTACCAATCTCCGTGGGATCGACCTCACTCTTAGTGAGTTTTATTACTTGATGCGACCCGGTATACTTGCCGGTTGTACGTGAAATCAAGTTTTTACGTATCAACACCCAAGACTCAAACAAAGTATGTAGAAAAGAAAGCAAAAATAACCCAGAGGAAGAGAATTCAATTCTCCTTCCCATGAACTCTCAAATTCTAAAAGCAACAACTCAAATGTAAAGATGAGATCTCTACTATAAGTATTAAAAATTCTAAAAGGAAAGCTCCCCGAAAAACTTAAATTCTAATCTATTTATACACTCTCTTCTAATGATCTTCAAGCCTTGAATTGGGCCCTTGGTCTTGATGGAATTGGGTTGACATAAGCCTCTGTTGATTGCTCTTGGTGTTGGAAAGAAATCCGTTTGCAACTTGGGCCTTGGGGTATTTACGTCTGAATCAACGTTTGAGGCAAACGTTGACTCAAATGTCCTCGTGGTAACCTTCTGCGGAATGACCGTTTTGCTGTCATCCACGTTTGAGTTCACGTTTGAGGTCAAACGTGAGCTCAAACGTGGCTCCTCCCAGGTAAGTTTTTGGCCAACGTTTGACCTCACGTTTGAGGCAAACGTTGGCTCAAACGTTGAGCCTCTAATGCAGCAAACAGGGGTGCTCTTCCAAGGTCTTGAGGCGCCAACGTTTGACCTCACGTTTGAGGCAAACGTTGGCGCAAATGTTGCCTTCCTCCCTGATTGATTTTTTTAGCCAACGTTTGCCTTAACGTTTGAGACAAACGTTGGCGCAAACGTTGGCATTTAATAATCATGCTTGCATTTCTTAATTAATGCCAATGCATCACGTTTTTTTATCACTTAGCATAATTGATTAAATGCTTGCATACTTTCATTGGCCGTGGCATTTATTCAATGAATAAGCCAATGATACTAGTTAAGCTAACGTAGCATGCATTCATTTAATTCATTCTTAGTTAAATGCATGCCTTCATGATAATGCATGGCATAAATTTTCAATGCATGCATAAGCATTAATTAGTAAAGCCATTAGCGTTCATTCCTTGTGGGCCACGCTTTCCTTGTTTCTTTCTTTTCTTCACCTACAAGTAATCAAAACAACCAATCAAAGTATCACAAAATTCACAAAGCTTAAAATTCATTTAAAAATCAAATAATTTTAGCTTAAACATCATGATTTTGTGTCAATTAAAGGGTGGTTGATTGATTCAAAGAAACCATGCAATTCCACTCCAAATTACTAACTTTCAAAGCAAGAAAGTGCATAAAAACTAATGAAACAAGTGAAATTAGCTTGAGAAATGGGTATATGATGACTTGTCATCACATATATGTTGCTTACTAGATATTGTTAGACTTTATTTTATTTTTCTAATTTAAATAAAAAAGTTTATTCTTATAATTGAAAAACTCAAAAATAAAAAATTTAATTTTTTCAAATTTTTATTTTTTAAAAGTTTTTTTTGTTCACCGAATAATGCTACACCCGGACAGTTGACTTTTTTTCGCTGCACTTGTTCAAAAATTAAGAATAAAGTAATTAAAAAATATTAAATTTTCAATTTTTTTATTTTTTGGATATTATTGGAATTTTGTATTTTTTTACTACTAGAAATAAATTATTTTTTTAGTTTAAGAATTAAAAAATAATAAATTTATAGATCTGTTGTTTACTAGATATTGCTTTACTTTATTTTATTTTCCTAGTTTAAATAAAACAATTTAATCATAAGATTTATAAATCCAAAAATAAAAAATTTAGTTTTTGAAACTATTAAATTTTTTAAAAATATTTTTTTTATTTTTTTATTTGCTGGATAATGCTTACACCCTACCGTTGTCTTTTTTTCCTCCACTTGTTCAAAAATTAAGAATAAATTAATTTAAAAAATTTAAAATTTTTAAATTTTTTTATTTTTTTGGATATTTTTAGAATTTTTCATTTTTCTACTATTACAAAAAAATTATTTTTTAGTTTTAAAATTAAGAAAAATAATAAATTTACTGATTTTTTGTTTACTTGATATTGCTGGACTTTATTTTATTTTTTAATTTAAATAAAAAAATTTAATCTTATAATTTAAAAGTAAAAAATTAAGAAATT
>NW_026264933.1:45959-53411 GCF_000817695.3 Arachis duranensis | reverse complement strand
GAAACAATTTAATCATAAGATTTAAAAATTCAAAATTAAAAAAAATAGTTTTATGAAATTTTTAATTTTTTCAAAAATATTTTTTATTTTCTTTATTCGCTGGATAATGGTACACCCTACACTTGACTTTGTTTGCTCCACTTGTCACAAATTAAGAATAAATTAATTTAAAAAATTTAAAATTTTTAATTTTTTTAATTTTTTGGATATTTTTGGAATTTTTCATTATTCTACTATTATAAAAAATTTATTTTTTAGTTTTAAAATTAAAAAATAATAAATTTACTGATTTTTTGTTTACTTGATATTGTTGGACTTTATTTTATTTTTTTAATTTAAATAAAAAAATTTAATCTTATAATTTAAAAATTCAAAATAAGAAATTTAGTTTTTTTTTTAATTTTTATTTTTTCAAAAATATTTTTCTTATTTTTTATTTATCGGATAATGCTACACCCGACAGTTGACTAAATTAATTTTAAAAATCTAAAAATTTTCAATTTTTTATTTTTTAGATATTGTTGGAATTTTTTATTTTTCCACTATTAGAAAAAAATTAATTTTTGCTTTAAAAATTAAAAATTAATAATAAATTTACATATATGATGCTTACTAGATATTGTTAGACTTTATTTTATTTTTCTAATTTAAATAAAAAAGTTTATTCTTATAATTGAAAAACTCAAAAATAAAAAATTTAATTTTTTCAAATTTTTATTTTTTAAAAGTATTTTTTATTCGCATATTTACCATCATAACTAATTAGTTTAGTTAGTTTTAGCTTAACTTCATTCATTTTCTTTGATATAAATGGACAAATTTGTTAACTTTTCCTCCATGCATTCATCAATCAAGAACTAAGTGAAATTTGACATAATCTATGCAAATGATTCAAGAAGTTTATATGCAAGTTGAGGTGAATGATTCCCTTGAAATTTAATGCATAAGATGGCAAAACTTTGAGAAAAGTTCTTTGGTTTATGATAGGTGATGAAGCAAGAAGACAATGGTGCAAGGAGATCTTGGAGCAAGAAGGAGAAGCACGTTGGCAACTTGGAAACCAAGTTGCCAACGCCCATTTGATGCAACCAGGAGTCCAAGTTGCCAACGCCCATTTGGTGCTGCCAGGAGGAATAGCACATTGACAACTTAGAAACCAAGTTGGCAACGTGCTAGTGTGTGTTCAGCAGAATTGGCAGCTTGACCTTCCTCTCTTCAAGGATGCATAACTTGAACCAGAGAGATCCAATTCATATGCTTCCAATTGTGTTGAGAATCTGACATCCAGAGCTTTCCAACAATATATAATAGTCCATAATGGAGCATGAAATGGAAGCTTAAATTAGAGGCAACTTTAAGCCCCAAGAACAAGGAAATGAAGCTAAGAACTTGGTGTTGTCACTGGCGTGTCCAGCAACAACGTGGGCAACAATGCCCAACAAGCTTAGGAGGAGATGCATTGCACGTTGCCAACTTGAGAACCAAGTTGGCAATGCCAGGAAGCTACCAGGGGAGATGTTGGCGCATTGTCTCTGGCGTGTTTGCCAACAATGTGGGCAACAACGCCCAAGCAAGGAGGAAGAAGGCATCCCGACGTTGTTGCTGGCGTGTTTGCCAGCAACGTGGGCAACAACACCCAAGCAGAGAAGAGAGGAGAGCCTGGCATTGTTGCTGGCGTGTTTTCCAGTAACGTGGGCAACAACACCCAGGCAGCTTGATGTTGCTCTCTTCAAAGGCGTATATCTTGAGCTAGAAAACTCCAAATGAGGTGAATTTAGTGGCATTGGAAAGTAGACATCAAGAGCTTTTCAACCATATATCATAGTAAGGTATTGGAGTTCATTTAAAGGTACAAAAGCCAGCTTCATTTAGAGCCTCAGAAAACTTGGGCGTTGTCACGGGCGTTGTCATGGGCGTGTCACCAAAAAATGCCCAGCCTAGGCAGCCTAACCAAACCTTCTTCAAAGGAGCATAACTTGAGCTATAGAGATCCAATTGAGGTGCTTCCAGTTGCGTTGGAAAGCTGACATTAAGAGCTTTCCAGCCATGTATAATAGTTTATAATAAAGCACAAAATTGAAGCTCAAACAGGAAGCAACTTTGGGCACTAAAAACTGAATTCAGAAAGGGCCAAGTGTTTAGCAACAACTTGGGCCGGCAACGCCCAAGCACCAAGCTTGGTGCCCAGGAAATTCTTTGCACGTTGCCAACATGCTATAAGATGGTGTTTTTGGCAACAACGCCCAGATGGGCCAGAATTGATGAGAAATTGCTCTTGTTCTCTACACCCCTTTCAAAGGGGAATTCTTCCTTCATTGGACCAGGAACTTAACCATGGAAAAGCCCACATTGCCAACTCAATTGAGGATCTCAAAATGAGTCTTAGGAGTAGTATAAATAGAGTTAAATTTTGTACTTGGGGACTCTTCTTCCACTTCTTAGAGACTTTTACTTTTACTTTGACTCTTAGATCATTCTTCACTTTCGGGAGGATACCCAAGAGCTATTTTGTTTTTCTTGTAACTTTCAATTTTCAGTTTTCTAAGAACTTCTTCTTCTTCATTCTTCATTTTCTTTACTACTTAATTTTAATGTCTACTTTTATACTTGTTGTTGAATTTAGAGCTATGATTCACTAAACCCCATCTTCATTAGGGGGAGGAGCTCTGTTTATTTGAATGGGTTGACAATTATTCTTTTCCTTCTCAATTCAAGTGGTTCATCTAAGAGGAAACTCTTGTTCTTCATAGATTCAATTACATTCGAGAGAAGGATTGAATCTACATGAATTGTATGGTGAACTTGAGAAAGAATCCATATAATTCAGTTTAGAGTTATCCTTTCATGATTTCTTTGATCAATACACTTTGGATTGGTATGTGAGATGTAACCTCCCTTAGTTGAGATTCTGGAAGTTGTGTGGCTTTGGATTAGAAATTGAACTTCACCTCTTCTCATGACCAATTAGATCACGAGAGTGGCAATTGATTGTGTTGAGAGAAATTGAGTTGCCAAGAGATTGGGATTCAATTATTCACAATCCGCCATGGATCTATACCCATGATTGAGAAGGAGATGAGCAAAGTCAATTCATGACAATCTACATCTCTGATCCTTAATGATCTCTCCATCATTAATTCTCATCTCTTTTGTTTCTTAGTTCTTTGAATACCCACTACCCAATTCCCTTCTACATTCTTGTAATTTATCATTCTTTCCATTTACATTCTGTTTTATTTTCCTTGCAATTTACCTCTCTACTCTCTACAATTCTGCAATCTTTAATTTCTTGCAATTTATTTTCAATGTCATTTAAGTTTCTTGCATTTTAAGTTTCAGTTATTTACTTTCATTTTCATTCTTTATTCTAGTTCTTTAAATTCCTTGTCATTTAACTAAAGTTGCTTAATCTACCAATCTCCGTGGGATCGACCTCACTCTTAGTGAATTTTATTACTTGATACGACCCAGTATACTTGCCAGTTGTACGTGAATTTCTAATTTTCACGTATCAAGTTTTTGGCGCCGTTGCCGGAGATTGGAAAAGATTGACAATGACTAAGTTAATGGTAGTTTAGATTAAGCATTTTTTTTCTTTTGTTAGACTCATTAACTGTTTGATATTTGGTTTCACTAACTTTGATTTCACTCTAGCAATAGAGTGCTTCACTTTTGTTATTGGTGTTGTTTGTGTATTTCAATATTGAGGACGAGAGAACCCTCCGAAGGATAAGGAGAGCAGAAAGAGGAAAAGGGATAGTCGGTGGGGAGGAATCAGAGCGAGAGGACCAAGTCATGGAGGACGACATGCACAACCCTCCTGAAGGAGCTGCTAACAATGATGGACCACCTAGAAGGGTGTTATCTTCTTACACCATCCCTGATCCAAGACATTGTGGGAGCAGTATTGCCACCCCAAATATTCATGCTCATAATTTTGAGTTGAAACCTCAGCTCATCACCTTAGTACAAAATAACTGCTCCTATGGAGGGGGACCTCTTGAAGACCCAAATCAACATTTGTCTATTTTTCTGAGAATATGCAATACAGTGAAGACTAATGGAGTACACCCAGACATCTACAAACTGCTGCTATTTCCATTCTTTTTGAGGGACAAAGCCACTCAATGGCTAGAGTCATTCCCCAAGGAAAGCATCAACAATTGGAATGATTTGATGAGCAGATTTCTAGCAAAGTTCTACCCACCTCAAAAGATCATCAATTTGAAGACAGAGGTTCAAACTTTCAGGCAAATGGAAGGGGAGTCATTGTATGAAGCCTGGGAGAGATATAAGGCATTAATGAGAAGATGCCCACCTGATATGTTTAGTGATTGGGTCAAACTCCAAAACTTCTATGAAGGCTTAAATCTAGAAGCAAGAAAAGGACTAGATTATTCATCAGGATGATCACTCAACATGATGAAGACTGCTGAAGAGGCTCAAGACCTCATTGAGATTGTGGCAAACAATCAGTACTATTACTCATCAGAGAGGCATCATAACTTAGTCCCAAGGAAGGGCGTGATGAAGCTTGAAGGTGTTGATGCTATACTGGCTCAGAATAAGTTAATGCACCAACAAATCCAACAACAAATGGAAATGATGACAAAGAAAATGGTTGACCTTCAACTAGCATCAGTGAATACAACAAATCAACCTTCACTTGAATGAGGCCAAGGCGACAGAACTACTGTTGAACAACCATAGGAACAAGTTCAATACATGCAGAATACTTCAAATTTCTCTCAGAATGAATTCCATGGTGATACATACAACTCATCCTGGAGAAATCACCCTAACCTAAAGTGGGGTGAGAACCAAAATAATTGGCAAAAGAACAACAACCCCAACCATACCCGTAACACAAACAATCAAAACCACCATGCTAACAACACTAACCAATACAAGAAACCACAAAACACATACCAAACACCTCACAACAACTCACAGACTCACCAAAACAACAATCATCAGCAACAACCACCCCCATCATATCACCAATTGACCATCATGAAACTAGAATTTCAAGTCTTGAGGCAGCTCTGCAAACCCTTACCCAAAACACACAAGCAATTGCTCAATCCACTCAAAACTTGATCAAAGGACAAGAGAGATCCGAGGCTACCATGAAGAATCTTGAACGACAAGTGGGACAATTGGCCAAGCAAGCTGAACGGCCAACCAATGTCCTCCCAAGTGACACAATACCCAACCCAAGGGAAGAATGTAAAGCTTTGCAGTTGAGGAGTGGCAAAATAGTTGGAGAAAGTTCCAACAAGGAAATAGCAAAACCTAAGGAGCAAGATGCAGCAGAAAAGCAAGATGAAGAAAAGGGGTCAACATCTCAAAAAAGCAAAGAGGATGCAAACAAAGCAAGCTACTCACTCAAGATAACCACCACGATAACAAGGAGAATGTTAAGCCACAGAAGGAAAACAAGAATGAAGGAGTGAAAGCATATGAACTAAAGCTTCCATACCCAACCAGGATACTCAAAGGGACAAAGGATCAACAATTTCCAAGATTCTTGGAAATCTTTAAGAAACTTGAAATCAACATTCCATTGGCTGAAGCTTTGGAACAAAAGCCATTATATGCAATTTTTCTTAAAGAGCTGATCACCAAGAAGAAAAGTTGGCAAGAAAAAGAAACAGTGGTTCTCACTAAAGAGTGCAGTGCCATCATTCAAAAGGGGTTGCCACCAAAACTTAAAGATCCAGGCAGCTTCCTCATACCTTGCACAATTGGGAATATAGCCATTGATAAATCACTTTATGACTTGGGAGCAAGCATTAACTTAATGCCTCTTACCATGATGAAGAAAATGATGATTAAGGAGCTTAAACCCACAAGGATGTCACTCTAACTAGCTGACAGATCCATCAAAATACCAAATGGTGTAGTTGAGAACCTCTTGGTGAAAGTGGGAAATTTTATATTCCCAGCCAATTTTGTAGTCCTAGACATGGAAGAAGAGGGGAGCAACTCAGTTATTCTTGGTAGACCCTTTTTGGCCACAGCTAGAACAATCATTGATGTGGAAAAGGGAGAGATGATCTTCAGAGTACATGATGAGCAAATGACTGACGTTAGGATTTTTGCTAGTAAAGAATTTTACAAAAGTAGTCGCATTGTAGATATAGATTCTAAACCAACAGAAATCCCTTCGTGCAAACGTTTTGGTTGTCACAAGTAACAAACCCCTTTAAAATTGATAACCGAGTATTTAAACCTTGGGTCGTCTTCTCAAGGAATTGCAGGGAGGTATGTTCTTATTATTGGCTATGAAAAAAAAGTAAAATTGGGGTTTTTGGAATTTGGGCAATGGGCACAGGTATATTTTCAAAGCAATAAAAATAAATAAATAACTGTAAAATAAACTCTTGGCAAGGTATAAGAACTGGAAGTCCCATCCTTATCAATTGTGATGAGAATTAGATTTTAATCCCACTTAGCTAACCTTTACTAAACAAAGGAAGGTCAAGTGGACTAATTAATTTGATACCTAAAGTCCTAGTCTTTCCTTTGGAAAGGCTAGAGTTATTGGAACTCAAATTAATTAGCAACTCCCAATTTCAACCACTGCTTTATTTGACAGCTCAAGCGTCACCAATTACTCAACCAAAGCCAAAAGGGTAACAGGAAAATCCAAATTATTTATATAAATAAAAGATAGCAATCATCAATCTGAAATATCTCAAATAACATTAATTAAGAAAATAAATCTAAACATGGAACATTGAAAATAAATAAATACAAAGAACCTGGGATTGAGAGTCACTCCTAAAACTAAGAGAAGTCCTAAATCCTAATTTCTAAAAATCCTACCTAAATCCTAAGAGAGAGGAGAGAACCTCTCTCTCTAAAAACTACATCTAAAACATGAAAAGTGAATTATGATAGCATGATGAGTCTCTGCAAGTTCCCTGACTTTAATCTGTGTTTCTGGGCCAAAAACTGGGTTGAAATGTGGCCCAGAATCTCTGCCAGCGACTTTTGTAATTCTGCAGATCGCGCACGTCACGCGATCGCGTCATCCATGTGGACGCGTCATTCGCGTTTTTCCCTGCCATGCGTTCGCGTCGTCCACGCTTCCGCGTCACTTGTGCTTTTCCAATCTGCGCGGTCACGTGAGTTATGCGATCGTGTCACTCTGATTTATTCTATTTCACGCGGTCGTGTGAGCCATGCGACCGCATGACTTTTTGCTGGTCATCTCCTCAATTCCTTGTATTCCTTCCATCTTTGCACACTTCTTCTTCATTCTCTAAGTCATTCCTGCCCTATGAAGCCTGAAACACTTAACACACAGATCAAGGCATCGAATGGTAATAAGAGAGGATTAAGATTAGCTAAATTAAGACCAAAGAAGCATATTTTCAATCATAGAACTAAACTAGGAAGGAATTGTAAAATCATGCAAATCCTATGAATAAGTGGGTGAAAAGC
>NW_026264933.1:33715-45903 GCF_000817695.3 Arachis duranensis | reverse complement strand
CCACTCAATTAAATACAATATAAACCATAAAATAGTGGTTTATCAACCTCCCCACACTTAAACATTAGCATGTCCTCATGCTAAGCTCAAGGAGACAAAATAAATGAGTAGAGAAAAGCAGGACCCATGCAATGCAACCTATGAATGTGAATGCAACTACATGCTAAAATGATTCTACCTACTTGGTGAAAAAGTAAATAAATCTTTCAAGAATAAATATGAATTGGATTTCACTAATTCAAATCACAAAATACAATATAAATAACTTGCAAGAAGAAGATAGCTCATAAAAGCAGGGAACATAGAATTAAGCGCTGAACCCTTACTGGTAGTGTATATCATTCTAGCTCTCAAGTGTCTAGGGTCAATTCTCTCAATTCTCTACTGATCTTGCTTTCTATAGCTTGCTCTTCATCTAACAATCAACAAAAATTTAATGTTTGAATCCTTAATTAACATAAACTTTCCACCTAACTTAAGACAATCCATTTAATTAAAATACTAAATCTAACTTCCCATCAATTGTGTTTACTACATATTTATGCATTCCAAGTTTTGAGTACAGCTCATATGCATTGACTTCACTTATTTATTTTGGGGCATTTTGTCCCCTTTTATTACTTGCTTTTTTTTAATGCATATAATTAAGGTTTTGAATGCATAAACATGTTCTTAGCATTTTTCATATTTTCACATAAAGTCTAACATACTCAATTCCCAAACCAAACGTTTCCAAACCCACTTTTCCCCACACTTAATTCATGAGCATTCTCACTAGTCTAAGCTAATCAAGGATTCAAATTAGGGACATTATTGTTTTCCGCTTTGAGTTAGTGATGAGCTAAAGTAAAGAACAAGGGGTAAAATAGGCTCAACATGGGTTTGCAAAGGATAATAAAAGGTAAGGCCATAAGGGTATGTAAGCTCAGTGAAACAAGGCCTCAATCATATAAGTGCATGCATACATCAAATAATGGAAATATAGAATTAAGCAAGACAAAGATCACAATTTTAGAGAGAGAAACACACACCAAAAATAAAATACTGGTTGATAAAATGCAACCAATCAAATAGGCTCAAAATCTCACTGGTTTTGTGTGTTCGAGCTTTAAACTATGTTCCAAAATAATATTTCTTCAAACAAGTTTTTCAAAAAGTTTTATTCAAATTAGTGAAATACTATAAAAATTCATTAGTGAAATATTATAAAAGTTTCTTGAAAAAGAAAATATTACTTTAACC
Source organism: Arachis duranensis (assembly GCF_000817695.3). NCBI lineage: Eukaryota > Viridiplantae > Streptophyta > Magnoliopsida > Fabales > Fabaceae > Arachis > Arachis duranensis. The sequence continues at coordinate 44,661 of NW_026264933.1, read as the reverse complement.
AAGTGGTAAAATATGCACAAAAAGAAACAAACATGCAAATGCAACAATGAAAAACAAAAATTAGTGTTGAGAAGGGGCTAACTAACCCGTGGAAATCGGTATTGACCTCCCCACACTTAAAGATTGCACCGTCCTCGGTGCATGCTGAGAAGTACAGGTGGGCGGGTGTTGTGGTTCCTCAGCTGTTGCTCGTTGTAGAAGCTTTCTCCTTACCCGTTCTGGTGGCCAGCCTGAAAAAGGGAGAAGAGAAAGGGATATGAAGTCAAAGGTGTAGAGCAAAGAGGAGGGCGGTACGAGTGAATATCATGCAAGTAAGGAAAATAGTGAATGGAAGACATGGTCGCGATTCCATGTGATTAGTTCATCAATGGAAATATAGCAAGGCATGGGGAGTATTGGATGCAAGATGTTTATTAGCATGCCGGCAAGGGCATGAGTAGCATAGATCAAGCATCAAAAGCTTTAATGTATTGTTAGTCATAAGAAACTAACAATAACGTTTGTAATGACAATTATATTTAATTAATAAAATATAAAAAGGGTTGTGTGAAAAGCAAGCATTTATAGTAGAAGATTAAAAGAAATCTTAAAAATAGTGTACAATGCCATACGGGCGTTTTCACAAGCACATAGCATGCATGGTAAATAAGCTGGTTGAAAGTATTAAATTGAACATGTAAGCAACCCTTTAAAAAGTAATATATAATTGTCAAATAATCCACAAAAATATAGAAAAATAATGACCCAAATAAAATTCCAACACCAATGAAAATAATGCAATGAATGAAAGTATGCAATTAAGTAAGAGAAAATGAAAGATAAGAAGAATGAGAAGGGAAAGAAGGGAAGAAGAAGTAAGTGAGAAAGGAAGGTAGAAAAATTAGGATTGGGGAAGAAAAGATAAAATATTTTGGCATATTCGGTTAAGGTGTGCGACGCTGGCGACGCAGTCCCGTCGGTCACGCGGTCGCATGACACATTTTATGCTACTGGCGCGAGGGCAGCCTCGCACTTACACAACTCTCTGATCAAAATCTTATTTTTGCCAAATTTTGGGTGACGCGATCGCGTGGGTGACGCGATCGCATGGATGGCCATTTTTGGAAAACGACGCGGCCGTGTGGGGCACGCGTTCGCGTCGGAGGGCTTGGGCTTCTAGCACGAGTTCAGCCCAATTCCAGCACAACTTTCAGCCATACACCCTTTTACGTCGATTTACAGGGCCACGCGGTCGTGTGGGAGGCCAAAGTTCCACATGACGCGGTCGCGTGAGCGACGCGGTCGCGTGGGGTCAAATTATGCTAAAGGCGCGCCTCCAGCCACGCTCTCGCGTGACTCTCTGTTCAATTCTTTTCTTCCCAACGCACTAGTGACGCGGACGCGTCAACGACGCTGCCGCGTCGTGTGCGTGTTTTTCCATTTTTTTAATGCAATATGCAGATGCAAATGCAGTGCTTAATGTGAATGCTATGCATGATTCTAGGTTCAATAAAATAAAATAAATCTCAAAAACTAACAAAACTAAATAAAATTAAAATTGCAAAATGAACGATCATACCATGGTGGGTTGTCTCCCACCTAGCACTTTTAGTTATAGTCCTTAAGTTGGACATTTGATGAGCTTCCTGCTAGGGTGGCTTGTGCTTGTATTGATCCAGGAATCCCCACTAATGTTTGTACTTCCAATAGCCTCCGGGATCCCAAACTAGGTGCAGAAAGCCTTCAAGCAAGTTAAAGCAAGTGACAAGGCCCCAAGAGTGGTGATTGGTAGAATGGATTCCGGGGTCCCAGACCTTGCCTTTGCACCCGTCTTTTGGTTGAGCAATATTGTTCCATCCGGGAGGCAAGCAGTCTGAATTCTCACGTAAGCGGCCAAACAACTTCCTAGACCCATTCAGTTGAGCTTTACACCAACCTTTGTGTTTAAACTTTGAGCTTCCAACCATGATGAACCTTGCAGGACAATTCTTACCACTGGCCATCTTCCTCTTACTTTTAATGTCACAATGAGCTCTAAGTTGGCCATCCGTCTCAAGTAGCCCATATTCAAGTGGAATTAGAAAGCTAAGGGATATGAATTTTACCCACTTGAATGTTGTGAAGGATGATGGCAACCTAGGGGGAGGTATCTTTAATGAAATTACAAGCTCCACTCCCTTGTGCTCTTCTCTAATAACTACCACCTCTTTGCAAGCTTCTTTAATGTCAACCTCTTCCTCTTGGTAGCTTTCTGCCAATTCGATCTCTTCTTCATTACTTACCAAGGGCATAGGAGGGTGTGCTTCTTCTTCTTGAATCTCCATCTCTTGATCAACCTCTTCAAAGTCTTTAGCTATGATATGCCTTGGAGGTTGTACACCCTCCTCAACATCAATTACAACCGTCTTGGAAGGAGGCTCTATGTCTTGACTTTCCCATGGAGGTTCAACATCTCCTAAGTCTTCAACCACTTCTTCCTCTGCAACTATTATGGCTTTCTCTACTTGTTCCAATACAAAGCCATGTTCCTCATTGTCTTCCAGAGTTTCTAATGTCTCCTTCATGCTACGTTCTTCGTTAGATTGTCCACATGAAGCCATGGGGGTTCCTTGAGTGTCCGAACGTCGGGAAGCTAATATATTTACTAACTCGCCTAAGGCGGCCACGAAATTTAGCACACTCGTATTCATCCTTTCTTGCCCTTGAAGAATAACATGAAGTCTGTCATCCATTGGAGGTTGGGGTGGATATGAGGATTCATTGGTTGGGAGAGAGGGTTCATAATAGAAAGGTGGTTCATCTTGATAATGATATGGAGATGGTGAATATTGATGTGGTGGTTCATGAGAGTAGTTGTATTGGAAAGGTGGTGGTTCTGTGTATAGTTCATTTGGCTCATAAGGTGGTTGGTATGGTAGATGAGGGTTAGGGTCATATGGAGGTGAATGGTGAAAAGGGACTTGTGAGTATGGTGGTTCAAAGCTATGTTGAGGAGGGGGTTCTTAGGCGTATGGTGGTGGTTGTTGATAGTCAAAAGATTGCTCACCATAGCCATTGCCTTGATATGCATCACAGAATGGTTGTTGATAGTCCATTGGAGGTGGTTGTTGCCATGAGGGTTGATCAAATCCTTGTGGCTCCTCCCATCTTTGATTGTTCCAACCATGGTGCATGTTGTCATTATAATCTCCTCTTCCTGCAACATAATTATAACCAGACTCATAGCCAAAGGGGTGAGAGTTCATAGTAGTGAGAGATAATAAAAACAAAAACTAACGAAAAAAGGAAATTTTTTTTTGAAAAATATTTACAATAACCAATAATAAGGCACACGTTTGCAATTCCCCGGCAACGGCGCCATTTTGACGTTAGGATTTTTGCTAGTAAAGAATTTTACAAAAGACAGTCGCGTTGTAACTATAGCTTCTAAACTAATAGAAAATCTCTTCGTACAAACGTTTCAAACGTTTTGGTTGTCACAAGTAACAAACCCCTTTTAAAATTGATAACCGAGTATTTAAACCTCGGGTCGTCTTCTCAAGGAATTGCAGGGAGGTATGTTCTTATTATTGGCTATGAAAAAAAAGTAAAATTGGGGTTTTTGGAATTTGGGCAATGGGCACAGGTATATTTTCAAAGTAATAAAAATAAATAAATAACTGTAAAATAAACTCTTGGCAAGGTATAAGAACTGGAAGTCCCATCCTTATCAATTGTGATGAGAATTAGATTTTAATCCCACTTAGCTAACCTTTACTAAACAAAGGAAGGTCAAGTGGACTAATTAATTTGATACCTAAAGTCCTAGTCTTTCCTTTGGAAAGGCTAGAGTTATTGGAACTCAAATTAATTAGCAACTCCCAATTTCAACCACTGCTTTATTTGACAGCTCAAGCGTCACCAATTACTCAACCAAAGCCAAAAGGGTAATAGGAAAATCCAAATTATTTATATAAATAAAAGACAGCAATCATTAAGACGAATCTGAATCCTAATCCTAATCCTAAGAGAGATGAGAGAACCTCTCTCTCTAAAAACTACATCTAAAACATGAAAAGTGAATTATGATAGCATGATGAGTCTCTGCAAGTTCCCTGACTTTAATCTGTGTTTCTGGGCCGAAAACTGGGTTGAAATGTGGCCCAGAATCTCTGCCAGCGACTTTTGTAATTCTGCAGATCGCGCACGTCACGCGATCGCGTCATCCATGCGGACGCGTCATTCGCGTTTTTCCCTGCCACGCGTTCGCATCGTCCATGCTTCCGCGTCATTTGTGCTTTTCCAATCCGCGCGGTCGCGTGAGCCATGCGATCGCGTCACTCTGATTTCTTCTATTTCACGCGGTCGCGTGAGCCATGCGACCGCGTGACTTTTTGCTGGTCATCTCCTCAATTCCTTGTATTCCTTCCATCTTTGCACACTTCTTCTTCATTCTCTAAGCCATTCCTTCCCTATGAAGCCTGAAACACTTAACATTAAGACCAAAGAAGCATGTTTTCAATCATGTAATAATTTTAGGAAGGAAATATAAACGCATGCTAATTATATGAATAAGTGGGTAAAGATCATGATAAAACCACACAATTAAACACATTGTAAACCATAAAATAGTGGTTTATCAATGACCATTAATGTTTTCAAGGCAATGCAATACCCCACTGAGAAAGAGAGTTGCATGAGGATTGATATGGTGGATACGTTGGTTGAGGAAATGTTTGAAGCAAACCATCAAGTGAAACAGGAGGAAGTCCAGGACATCCGAGACAAGAAGAGAATGAATTGCATGCACTAGAGGAACCAATGGAAGCCAAGAAAGAAGAGGTGCCACAACAAGAATTAAAACCACTACCCCCTCATCTTAAATATGCATTCCTTGGTGAAAAGGACAGCTTCCCAGTAATCATCAACTCTACATTGAGTGTTGAAGAAGAAGAGAAACTCCTTGGAGTATTGAGAGCTCATAAAGGTGCATTGGGGTGGACCATTGATGATTTGAAGGGTATAAGCCCTGCCATATGCATGCACAAAATACTCTTGGAGGAAAACTCTAAACCAGTGGTACAACCTCAGAGAAGGTTGAATCCCACAATGAAAGAGGTTGTTTAAAAGGAAATGTTGAAGCTATGTAAAGCTGGGATCATTTACCCTATCTCTGATAGCCCATGGGTTAGCCCAGTGTAAGTGGTGCCCAAGAAAGGTGGTATGACTGTTATTGTCAATGAGAAGAATGAGCTCATCCCAACAAGAACAGTGATAGGTTGGAGAATGTGTATCGACTATAGGAGGCTAAATGATGCCACTCGAAAGGATCACTTTCCCCTCCCTTTCATTGACCAAATGCTTGAAAGACTAGCTGGCCATGCCTACTATTGTTTTCTTGATGGGTATTTTGGCTACAACCAGATAGTGGTTGACCCCATGGACCAAGAGAAGACATCATTTACATGTTCCTTTGAAGTCTTTGCATATAGAAGAATGCCATTCGGATTATGTAATGCCCCAGCTACATTTCAGAGATGCATGTTATCAATCTTCTCAGATATGGTAGAAAAGTTTATTGAAGTCTTTATGGATGACTTCTCTGTCTTTGGTGATTCCTTCAATACTTGCTTGCATCATCTTACCCTAGTCTTGAAAAGATGCCAAGAAACCAATTTGGTTTTGAACTGGGAAAAGTGCCATTTCATGGTACCTGAAGGAATTGTTCTTGGTCATAAAATTTCAAGAAAGGGTATAGAGGTTGATAAGGCAAAAATAGAAATTATAGAAAAACTTCCTTTACCAACCAATGTGAAAGCTGTTAGAAGCTTCTTAGGGTATGCGGGGTTCTATAGAAGATTCATCAAAGATTTTTCCAAAACCACTCAGCAATTTGCTCGTGGTGAACAACCCATTTCTCTTTGATGATGAGTGTAAGCATGCCTTTAAGATTCTAAAAGCCAAGCTCACCACAGCACCAATCATCACACCCCCAAGTTGGGGATTACCTTTTGATAAACCCCATTTGTAAGGTTTATCTTGTGCTTGATTTAGGAGATTTTATAACTTTTTACCCACATTTATTCAATGAAATAGCATGGTTTTGTATATTCTCCTTTAATTGTGCTTAAGAGTGAAAACATGCTTTTTAGATCTTAAAATAGCTAAATGTAATTTACCTTGATTCCATTAGATGCCTTGATATGTTTGTTACGTGACTTCAGATTTAGGAGGCAAAGATTGGAATAAGAGAATGAAGAAAAAGCATGTAAAGTTGGAGAACTCATGACGAAATGATGGAACCAAAAAAGCTGTCAAGCCTGACCTCTTTGCACTTAATTGACCATAACATGAGCTACAGAGGTCCAAATAATGCGGTTCCAGTTGGGTTGGAAAGCTAATATCCGGGGCTTCGAAACGATATAAGATTTGCCATAGTTGCATCGCGCATAGAGGCGCACACGTGCACAGTACGCGGATGCGCCGATGGTGGCACATGACCCACTTAATGCAACTCGTGGCCAGCGATTTTAGAAGCCTTGTGGGCCCAATCCAACTCATTTTTGATGCTATTTAAGCCAAGGATTGAAGGGGAATCAAGAGACTTTTGATCATTAGTCATAGTTTAGTTTTAGAAGTAGTTTCTAGAGAGAGAAGCTCTCTCTTCTCTCTAGAATTAGGATTAGGAATTAGGGTTAGACTAGGATCTCATAGTTCTAGGTTTAATTCAAGTCTCCTTCTACTTCTACCTTCAATTGATGATTGCTACACTTTGGTTCTTCTTTCTATCCCTATCCTCTTGTTGTAATTTCTCTTATTTTGTTTCTAGGTTTTGTAGTTGAGATACTCTTGTTCTCTTTGTTTTCTTTTAATAATGCAATTTGAGGTAGTTCATGATAATTGTGATTTCCTTGATTGTTGTTGTTAATTTTTTGTATTCAATTGTAGTTAGAATTCATTCTTGTTGTGATTTACTATACTTTTCTTTTGTGCCTTCCAAGTGTTTGACTAAATGCTTGGAAGAATGTTAGACTAGAATTTTATGTTCTTGGCTTGAGAAGGTAACTTAGGATTTCTCGAGTCACTAGTGTCCAATTGATTGATAGTTGATAGACATTAACTCTAGCCCTCATTAATCCAATTAGTGGAAAGCTAGGATTTATGGACTAGGATTGATATAACTCACTTGACTTTCCTTTGATAATTTTATAGATTTTAGGGGTTTGTGTACTTGTGACAAACAAATTTTTGTATGAAAGGATTATTGTTGGTTTAGAGACTATACTTTACAATGAGATTTCATTAGTAAAATTCTAAACCGTCAAAAATCCAATCATCAAAATGGCGCCGTTGCCGGGGATTGCAATGGTGTTATGTTATTGGTTATTGTACATATGTGAATATTGTAAATAGCTTGTCTTTTGCTTGTTTACTAGATTTTGTTAGTTTTATTTTGTCTTTCCATAATGAATTCTCCCTATGGCTATGAGTTTGGTTCTAGTTTTGTTGTAGGAAATGTGCACCTCAATGATGACACTCATTATGGATGGAACCAACAAAGATGGGAGGAGCATCAAGGAATTGATCACTCCTATTGGCAACAACCTCCGGATACTTATAGGTATAATTTCCATCTTAATGCATGCCAATTTAACGGCTATGATGACTCTTTTTGTGACACTCAACAACCACCATCATATGCCTATGAATCTCATCCTCAACATGAACCTCAACCATTCTCACAAGCCTTTCATTACCAAACACCGCCCTATGATCCATACCCATCATATGACCAAACATCCATACCATATTCTCATGATCATTATGAGCAAGAACCCTTAGAACCACCACAACCCTATCAAGATTACTCCCAAGAACCACCTCAATACACACCATCTCCACAATTTTACCAAGAGGAACCACTTTCCTACCATGAACCCTCTCTCCAAAATAATGAACCTTCCTATTCACCCTAAGCCCCAATAGACGATTCTCTCACTTTGTTACTTCAAGGACAGGAAGCCATGAAGCGGGATACACTTGAGTTTGTGACCAACTTGACTAAGGTAGTGCACGCTGTAGCCTACCAATGTTTGAACACTCAAGGTACTTCCGTAGCCACATGCGAAAAACCTAAAGAAGAGCAAAGTATGAAGGAGAAATTGGACAATCCGATAGAGAAGGGAGAACCAAGTTTTGTGTTGAAACAATTGGAGGAGCCTATGATCATTGAAGAAAAGGAAGAGGTGGTTGAAGATTTAGGAGATGTTGAAAGTCCAAGGGAATGTAGCATCATGGAGCACTCTTCCAAGAAGCTTGATATTGATGTTGAGGAGGGTGCGCAACCTCCAAGGCATATCATTGTTGAAGACTTGGAAGAGGTTTATCAAGAGATGGATTCAATCATGGATGAATTTCTATCTACAATTGAATCCTCTCCCATTGGACATAAAGTTGAAGTTACAAAAGAGTGTGCACAACCTCCCATACCTTTGGTGAGCAATGAGAAAGAGAGTAAATCGAAAGAGAGCTACCAAGAGGAAAAAGTTGGCATGGTGTATATCGAAATTGAAGAATATGAAGAGGTTGATCAAGAGATGGATTTATTCATCAATGAATTCCTATCCAAAATTGAATCACCTCCCATTGGGCAAGATGAGGTTCTTGAAGACAACACCAAGCCAAGTGAAAAGGGGGAAAAGGTTGAAATTGAAGAAGCTTGTGAAAAGGTGGAGACAACTAAAGAAGAGCCTAAAGAAGTAGACCTTGCATTGTCTAAGTGTGAGGAGGTCCCCCTCCCCAAGTCACCATCCAACACAATATTCAAGTGGGTAAAACTCTTATCCCTAAGCTTTACTTTCTCACTTGAATATGGTTTAATTGAAAATGATGGTCAACTTAGAGCTCTTTGTGGAGTTAAAAGTATAAGAGAGTTGTGTAGTGGTTGGAAACATCATTCTAAGCTCATGACGGTTGTGAGCTCAAAATTCAAGAGCAATGGTTGGTGTAGAACCAAATTGCATGGGTCTAGGAAGTTGTTTGGAAGCTTCTTTGAGAATTCTAAGGTCATGCCACCCACATGGACTAATAATGATCAACTTAAAGATGGGTGTAGAAACAAGATATGGGATCCCGGTATACATGAGGATCAACTTTGGGAGCCCCAAGCTTGTGAAGAACTCCATCAACACTTGGTGCAACAAATAAGAAGTCTTGGGGCACAATGGAGAACCAAGCATTGGTGGGAGTTCCAAGATGAGTACAAGCACAAGCCACCTTGAGAGGAGCTCTCCATAAGTCCAACTTAAGGACAATAAACAAAAGTGCTAGGTGGGAGACACCCTACCATGGTAACATCTTTTCATTTTCTTTCTTTGTAAATATTGGTAGAATTAGTTTAATTTCATGTTTTTATTGGTTTGTTAAGTTTAGTTAGAAGTATAATATGATAAATAAGGTTTTAGGGTGTTAGCTGTTTGGAGGATTGAAAGGCTTGGATTGGTGCAAGAACTTAGAAAAAAATTTTGAAAAATAGAACACCATCCACGCACGCGCGCACATGACGCGTACGCGCACATGAGCATTTTTCGACCATCCACGCAGAAGCGCACTGTATGCATACGCGTGGATGCAAATTTCACCTCCAGCCAAAAAACCCGAGAGTTAGGCCTGCACTGTGCGAACATTGGGCCTAAGGCACAAGTCTGTGCACGCGTGCGCGCACCTGGCGCGTACGCGCACATGATCTTAAATTGGCAATGCACGCGCACGAACACTGTGCGCGCGTGCGTCGATTGCACAATCTGCACCCCCGGTACTTTCACCCGAGAGTTGTGCCACTTCTGGGCCAACATTATGCCTCTCGCCTAACTCGACGCACGCGTGCACGCATCTGGCGCGTACACGTCCTTAGGTCAATATGCACATCGACGCGTAAGCACGCATGACGCGTATGCGTCAGTAAAAAAAAAAGAGTTTTTCTCTCCCCTTCCATTTTCTTTTGCTTATCACATTCGCATACTTCTACTCTTCCCATTTTCATTTAGTTTTTGTAGCATGTTTTCATTTTTTTAAGTCGTTTTAATAATGGTGTTGCATCTTCCTACTCAATTGTTGACGATTCCTTGCATTACTTTGGTTCCTCTTGATTTGTTTCATATTGTTGGGTGATGTTTTTCTTCAAATCAATGCTCAATCTTTTATGCACTTGTGTTCTTTGTGCATAGATATGACCTTATATTGTCTTTCATGGCCCACTCTCTCTTGTTCGAACTTGATGCTCATCATGCTCTTCATGCTTTCACCTTACTCTTGCATCAAGTATCATTGATATGCCATTTTCTCTTATTGTTTCCTCCTCTACATGTTGTAGCTACCATGTAGTAGAGAACCATACTCCTACTTGGCATTAACCCCCGCCTATGTTCTATTTGCTTTGATATCTTTTTCATAGGCTTAATATTCCTTTCCTTTTCTATCCTTTTAGGTTGGCCACCAAGGAGGGAGAAAGGAAAAGCTTTTAAATGGGGCAACAAACAAGTCCTCCGCACAATCTTGTGAAGAAGCTCATCAATTGTAGCAACCCGTCCACCTTGCTCTTCTTTGCATGCACCGAGGACGGTGCAATCTTCAAGTGTGGGGAGGTCGTCTGACCGATCTCCGTGGGTAACAATTTCCTTGTCCAACACCAATTCTTAGTTTTCTTTGTTAGAGTAGTTATTGCATTGCATGATAGGTTGCATGTTAGTTAGAATTTGTACATATTTTTACCACTTCTTTTTTTGTTAGGACTACTTGGTTAGGGTGATGATTTCTTTCCCAAGAAACTGTTCTAGGGAAACCTACCAATTTGAAAATTTTTTGTTAAACTTGCTTGAAAGAATGTATTTTGGAACATTATTTTTGAGCTAAGAACACAAGCTTGTGAGATTCGAGCCTAATGGTGTGGTTACATCTTATAACCACTTATTTTTCCTTCTTGTGTGCAT
>NW_026264933.1:11782-33504 GCF_000817695.3 Arachis duranensis | reverse complement strand
TTGTTCTTAATTTAGCACATTACAAGCCTTAAAGCGAAAAACAATAAATGTCCTTAATTTGGATCTTTGATTAGCTTAGGCAAGTGTGTGTGAGTATCATTCAAGTGTGTGAATCTTGGGACATTGGGTGAATAAAAGGGTAGTTTTGTATTTTTATTGAAAATATTGGGAATTGGGTACATGCTCATGTATTGATCAAATGTATAGACCTTATGCATTGATGCTCTTGTATATAGAAAGAAAAAAATGAGAAAAACAAAAGAAAAAAAGAAAAGAAAAAAACAATATGGAAAAGAAAAAAATATAGAAAAAGAAAGAAAAAAGAAGAAAAAGAAAGAAATAAAAAGGGGACAAAATGCCCCAAAACAAAGTGAAGCTCAATAAAGATCAATGCATAAGTGTTGTGAAATGAAAAGAAATTGCATGAGTATGTGAAAGAGTGCAAAATGGGTAGTTAGCATGAATATGTGGAAAAGTGAAGAATGGGTAGTTAGGTTAGAACTTAATTGTATAGGATGTCATAGGTTAGGTGGGAAGTCTAAGCCTATCAAGGATTCAAACTTCAAGCTCACTTGACAAAATATGCATCCTACCTTAACCCTAGCCCCATTACAACCTAAAGAAAAGACCTCATGATAATTGTATGTGTGCATTGAATAATTTTTGATTGTTAGATGAAAAACAAATCTTGGAAAGCATGATTAGGGGAGAATTGAGTGAATCAACCCCAAACACCGAGCGACTAGAGTGCAAACACTTCCGGTGAGGGTTCGATGCTCAATTCCTTGATTTCCGGCTTTCACGAGCGTTCTTCTTGCAAGTCTATGTGAACTTCATGTTTATACTTCAATTGGTAGGACTCATGAATCGTTATATGATCTTGGCCCTACTTGTGCATGTATGTCTTGGAGATTGATTTATTTTTTAACCAAGTAGGTAGAATCATTTTGCATTTAGTTGCATGCATATAGTTTCTTTGCTTTGAATAAGTGTCATATCCCTTATTTCATTCTTGGTTTAGCATGAGGACATGCTAAGGTTTAAGTGTGGGGAGGTTGATAGACCCCATTTTTAAGGTTTATTTTGTGCTTGATTTAGGGGATTTTATAACCTTTTACCCACATTTATTTAATGAAATATGGTTTTGTATATTCTCCTTTAATTGTGCTTAAAAGTGAAAACATGCTTTTTAGATCTTAAAATAGCTAAATGTAATTTACCTTGATTCCATTAGATGCCTTGATATGTTTGTTAAATGATTTCAGATTTAGGAGGCAAAGATTGGATTAAGGGAATGAAGAAAAAGCATGTAAAGTTGGAGAACTCATGACGAAATGATGGAACCAAAAAAGCTGTCAAGCCTGACCTCTTTGCACTTAATTGACCATAACTTGAGCTACAGAGGTCCAAATGATGCGGTTTTAGTTGGGTTGGAAAGCTAACATCCGGGGCTTCGAAACGATATAAGATTTGCCATAGTTGCATCGCACATAGGGGCGCGCACGCGCACAGTACGTGGACATACCAATGGTGGCACATGACCCACTTAATGCAACTCGTGGCCAGCGATTTTAGAAGCCTTGTGGGCCCAATCCAACTCATTTCTAATGCTATTTAAGCCAAGGATTGAAGGGGAATCAAGAGAATTTTGATCATTAGTCATAGTTTAGTTTTAGAAGTAGTTTCTAGAGAGAGAAGCTATCTCTTCTCTCTAGAATTAGGATTAGGAATTAGGGTTAGATTAGGATCTCATAGTTCTAGGTTTAATTTAAGTCTCCTTCTACTTCTACGTTCAATTGATGATTGCTACACTTTGGTTCTTCTTTCTATCCCTATCCTCTTGTTGTAATTTCTCTTATTTTGTTTCTAGGTTTTGTAATTGAGATACTCTTGTTCTCTTTGTTTTCTTTTAATAATGCAATTTGAGGTAGTTCATGATAATTGTGATTTCTTTGATTGTTGTTGTTAATTCTTTGTATTCAATTGTAGTTAGAATTCATTCTTGTTGTGATTTACTATACTTTTCTTTTGTTCTACCATACTTGTGGCTAGTGATAATGATGAAGACCCTTGACAACCAAACCTTGCCAAGACCATTTTGTTAATAAAGTTTTCTTACCATTTACTATTCATATTTCTCATCCAAAACCCCAAAATAAAGAAGTCCATAACCAATAACAAGAACACTACCCTGCAAGTCCTTTGAGAGACGACCCGAGGTTTAAATACTTCGGTTTATAGATTTTAGGGGTTTGTACTTGTGACAAACAAAATTTTGTATGAAAGGATTATTGTTGGTTTAGAGACTATACTTTACAACGAGATTTCATTAGTGAAATTCTAAACCGTCAAAAATCCAATCATCACCTTTCGAACTCTTGTGTGATGAAAGTGATTTTGCAATTGGTGATGTGCTTGGGTAGAGGAAGGAAAAGAAGCTGCATGTTATCTACTATGCAAGTAAGGTATTGAACGAAGCTCAAAGGAATTACACCACAACAGAGAAAGAGTTACTAGATGTGGTATATGCTTTTGATAAGTTTAGGCAATATTTGATTGGATCTAAAATTTTAGTCTACACTGACCATGCTGCTCTTAAGTATCTTATGTCAAAATAGGATGCCAAACCAAGGCTAATCAGATGGATACTACTTTTACAAGAGTTTGACGTTGAGATAAAGGACAGAAAGGGTAGTGAAAATCAAGTTGCTGACCATCTATCAAGGTTACCACAAGGAGCGAATCAAGATACTTTTCAACCAGTAAATAAAGACTTTCCAGATGAGCATATCTTATAGATTCAACACATTCCTTGGTTTGCAGATATGGCCAACTACAAAGCAGGAAGGAGCATCCCACAAGAGTATACAAAGCAACAAGTTAAAAAGCTGCTACATGAGGCTAAGTTATTCTTTTGGGATGAAGCCTTTCTATTCAAAAGATGCCCAGATGGAATGATTAAAAGATGTGTGCCAGAGGTTGAGATGAAGGATATATTGTGGCATTGTCATAACTCAAGCTATGGTGGCCATTTTGGAGCTGAAAGAACTGTAGCAAATGTGCTTCAAAGTGGATTTTATTAGCCTTCCATTTTCAAGGATGCCAGGGATTTTGTGAGCCACTGTAATGAGTGCCAAAGAGCAGGCGGTTTGACAAAGAAGAATGAGATGCCCCAGAAGTTCATCTTAGAGGTGGAGCTCTTTGATTATGGGGAATAGATTTCATGGGACCCTTCCCTCCTTCCTACACTTTCAAATACATTTTGGTAGCAGTGGAGTATGTTTCGAAATGGGTTGAAGCAATAGCCACAACCACATGTGACACCAACGTGGTATTGCAATTCCTAAAGAAAAACATCTTCACTAGATTTGGAGTGCCAAAGGGGCTTGTAAGCGATGGGGGAAGCCACTTCTGCAACAAGCAATTGAATTCTCTTCTCCATAAATATGGAGTAACTCACAAAGTGGCAACACCCTATCACCCCTAGACAAATGGGCAAGCTGAACTTGCCAACAAAAAGCTAAAGAGGATCTTAGAGAAAACTGTGGGAGCAACAAGAAAAGATTGGGTAAGGAAGCTGGATGATGCACTCTGGGCATATAGGACAGCATTCAAAACACCCATAGGGAAATCTCCATTTCAGCTAGTGTATGGAAAAGCATGCCATCTACCTGTAGAGCTTGAACACAAGGCTTTTTGGGCCACTAAACTCTTGAATTTAGATGCTCAAGCAACAGGAGAAAAAAGGTTACTACAACTCAACGAATCGGAAGAATTCAGACTGGAGGCATATGAGAATGCTAGAATATACAAAGAAAGAGCAAAAAGGTAGCATGACAAGAGAATCTCTCCAAGAACATTTGAACCAGGCCAAAAGGTGTTGTTATTCAACTCAAGACTGAAGATTTTCCCTGGGAAGCTGAGGTTTAGATGGAATGGTCCATACACCATCACCAAAGTATCCCCTCATGACTATGTGGAATTACTTGATGAGAATTCAAAAGAAACCTTCACAGTCAATGGGCATAGGGTGAAACTTTATCTTGGTAGACCTTGGAGCAAAGAAGAGACTGTGCTATGGCTAGCATGAGCAAGGGAGCCGCATTGTCAAGCTAAGGACAATAAACAAGCGCTTCATGGGAGGCAACCCATGCACAGGAGTCTTTTACTTTTATATTTTAAGTAATCAATAATAGGTTGCATCATATACATCTAAGAAATGAAGGTAAATTAGCATGTAGTGTATGCAGGACACTTAGCTTGGTGGGCCAACCTTAAAGCAAATACAAAATTTTCATTGTAACACTTAGTCACAAACTAAGTTTGGTGTCCACACATGCACAAAATGCTAAAAAAATGTAGTTATTTTTAGGCATATGAAAGCAACCCTTAGATTTAATCCTTGTCATTTTAATTAATGTTGCATTAGGATTTCATTAAAAGTTAAAAAGCACAAGTCAAGACATTTCAAGAATCTCAAAGTTTTGAATTTTGTTGTAGGGAAGTGAAAGAAAGAAGTGATGGAGAATCTTGGGAGAGGAGTTCACGGATGCACATAGAAGAAAAAGGAAGTCACATGTGCCTTAGAGTTTGTGCTTTGGGAAGAACAACTCAACATGCATTAGCTAGAAGATTCATACTTCCCATGCCACAACCAAACCATTAAAACAATGCTTCTACCATGCAAAGTAACGTTGAACCCCCAAACAACACCTCACTTCATTCCCACTTCTATATATAGACCACCACCATACTTTACCAATTCATCTGAAAATACTCCTCTTGTTATTCATACTTGTTTCACAAACTTTGGCCTTTAGACTACCCGTACCATCTCCACTCCACAACTCATTTTCAATCACTTTCAAACCTTCATTTCTTACCATTTAAGCTTACCAATCTAAGCCTCACTCACTTACACTTCTTGTATGCTTGAGGACAAGCATTGCTTCAAGTTTGGTGTTGGGAAGATTCGGCTATCACAATTCAATGGCCTCATCAACAAGAGCTAGGAAGAAGAAAGATAAGCAACCCATGCAAGAGAAACCCACATTTGATGAAAGAAGGTTCAAATCTGAAAACCATGAACGCATCTTTAATTGGATGATGAGCAGAGATATTGTTCTAGAGGTGCCTTTCAAGCTAAAAGATGAAGAATACCCAGACATACACAAAGTGATTAGAAAAAGGGGATGGGAGCTTCTCTGTGACCAACCCCAAATTGTAAGTATGCTTCTCATCCATGAGTCTTATGCCAATGTCATAAAGAAAGATGATGAGGAAGAACCATACTTGAGTTATGTACGAGGGGTGGTAGTCCCATTTAGCCCAGACACCATCAATAGAGTGCTAAAATCCAAACCAAAACGGTTTAAGCAACCTAGCTATGAGGAGAGGGTCAAATATGACCCAAGGTGTGTGGATGTTCTAAGTGATTTATGCAAGGTAGGCACGGACTGGGTGTTGGACTCACACAAACAACCACTCAAACTCAGAAGGGGTGATCTCATACCTCAAGCAAAAGGATGGCATGACATAGTGAGAAGATCATTAATCTCCACCTCAAACAACTCAGAGGTGACATTGAACAGAGCTATAATGATTTATTGTATAATGAAAAGAGGGGAGATAGATGTGGGAGAAACCATAGCCAAGAACATCATTAGCATAGCCGAAGGTGTCCAAAGAGACAGCTGGCTAGGATATCCTAGCACTATCTTGCGTTTATGTGAAGAAGCTGGAGTACCACTTAAAGAATTTGATTCCACAGACATAGTCTCCACTGGGAAACCCATCACCAAGAAGTTAATGGATTATGTCACCACAACCCAATTAGAGAGGCAGCCTTTAGCAAGAAGAAAGAGGAGGAAAGAAACAAGGCAAGAGGAGGAGCAAGAAGAAGAAGGGGAGCAAGGAGAAGGAGAACAACAAGAAGATAGAGAAGAACCAGCTGCATTAAGCATGAACCAACTCCAAGCTGCATTAGAAGGAATCTCCGGGCAATACTCACAAATTCAAAGAAGCCAAAATGAGCAAGCTCAACAACAAAGAGATCTTTGGCAATTGATGGATCAACAAAGAGGAGCCCAAGCTCAATGGATGGAGCAGCAGAGGGAATATCAAACGCACATGATGGAACTTCAACAAGAGCAATATACCAAGATGTATGAAGCTGATGAGAGAACTTTTGCGTGGTCTAGAATTCAGAATAAATTCCTGTTGCAAGTATAGCTTCTAAACCAACAAAAGTCCTTTCATACAAACGTTTTGGTTATCACAAGTAACAAACCCCTAAATAAATTGATAACCGAAGTATTTAAACCTCGGGTCATCTTCTCAAGGAATTGCAGGGAGGTATGTTCTTATTATTGGTTATGAGTTTGTAAATTGGGGGTTTTAAGAATGAGGGGGCAATTATGATAAATGATGAATAAAATAAATAAATGACTGTAAAATAAACTCTTGGCAAGGCACGAGAAATTGGAAGTCCTATCCTAGTTATCCTTATCAATTGTGATGAGAATTGGATTTTTCTCCCACTTTGTTAACCTCTAACTATGAAGGTAAGTTAAGTAAATGAATTAATTCGAATCCTCAAGTCCCATTCTTTCCTTGGGAAAAGTTAGAGTTATTGGATCTCGAATTAATTCTTGAAGAATTCCAATTTTCAGTCAACAATGAGTTTAATAACTCAAGAGTTACTAATTAATCAACCAAAGCCAAAAGGAAATAAAATCTACTTGAATGAAAATAAATTGGATAAAGCTAAAGCATCCATAACATATAAATCTGAAATACCTCAAATTATATTAAATAAAAATGTCAATTCTAACATGGACAATATCATCAGCCAATTGGGCAACATCAATCAAACACAAATAAAAATATCAGAGTAAATAAAAGTAGAGGAGAAACATAAATTATTGAACCTGATGAAGATAAAATAATCCTGAATTGAAAAGAAATCCTAATCCTAAAACCTA
This sequence comes from Arachis duranensis, assembly GCF_000817695.3. Classification (NCBI taxonomy): domain Eukaryota; kingdom Viridiplantae; phylum Streptophyta; class Magnoliopsida; order Fabales; family Fabaceae; genus Arachis; species Arachis duranensis. Next base: position 26,521 of record NW_026264933.1, on the reverse strand, counting down.
AGAGAAATTCTAATCCTAATCCTAAGAGAGAGGAGAGAACCTCTCTCTCTAAAAACTACATCTAAAACTAAAATTATGAATTATGAAAGCATGTTGAGTCTCTGCATGTTCCCTGACTTTAATCTATGTTTCTGGGCCAAAAACTGGGTTAAAATGCGGCCCAGAATCTCTGACAGCGACTTTTGTAATTCTACAAATCGCGCACGTCACGCGTTCGCGTCGTCCACGCGTTTGCGTCACTTAACATTTCTCGCACGAGTACGCGTCGTCCACGCTTTTGCGTCGTTCGTGCAGCTTCCAATTCGCCATTTTGCGCGGTCGCGTGAGCCATGCGACCGCGTGACTTTTCGCTGGTCATCTCCTCAATTCCTTATATTCCTTCCATATTTGCACACTTCCTCTTCATTCTCTAAGCCATTCCTGCCCTATGAAGCCTGAAACACTTAACACACAGATCAAGGCATCGAATGGTAATAAGAGAGGATTAAGATTAGCTAAATTAAGACCAAGGAAGCATGTTTTCAATCATGTAATAATTTTTGGGAGGAAATATAAATGCATGCTAATTATATGAATAAGTGGGTAAAGACCATGATAAAACCACACAATTAAACACATTGTAAACCATAAAATAGTGGTTTATCAACCTCCCCACACTTAAACATTAGCATGTCCTCATGCTAAACTCAAGGAGATCAAATAAATGAATAGGGAAAGGCAAGACTCATGCAATGCAACGTATGAATGTGAATGCAACTACATGCTAAAATGATTCTACCTACTTGGTGAAAAAGTAAATAAATCCTTCAAGAATAAATATGAACTGGATTTCACTAATTCAAATCACAAAATACAATATAAGTAACTTGCAAGAAGAAGATAGCTCATGAAAGCAGGGAACATAGAATTAAGCACTGAACCCTCACTCGTAGTGTATATCATTCTAACTCTCAAGTGTCTAGGGTCAATTCTCTCAATTCTCTACTAATCTTGCTTTCTATAGCTTGCTCTTCATCTAACAATCAACAAAAATTTAATGCACCAATACACAAATCAAGAGGTCTTTTAAGGGTTGTAATGGGGTTAGGGTCAAGGTAGGATTGTATTTGGCCAAGTAGACTAAAATCTGAATCCTTAATTAACATAAACTTTCCACCTAACTTAAGACAATCCATTTAATTAAAATACAAAATCTAACTTCCCATTAACTGTGCTTTCCACATGTTCATGCATCCTAAAATTGAGTTTAGTACATATGCATTGATACCAAGACTTACTTTGGGGCATTTTGTCCCCTTTTATTAATTGCTCTTTTCTTTTTCTTTTTTCACTTTTTTTCTTTTTATTTTTCTCAATGCATATGATTAAAGTATTTAATGCATAATATGTGCTCAACTATTATTTTGCACATTTTCACTAAAATATACAACACCCAATTATTCAAACTAAATATTTTCAAACCCAACTTCCCCACACTTAAATCATGAGCACTTTTACTAGTCTAAGCTAACCAAGGATTCAAATTAAGGACATTATTGTTTTCCGCTTAGAGTTAGTAATGAGCTAAAGTAAAGAACAAATGGGTATATTAGGCTCAAATTGGTTTGCAATGGATAATGAAAGGGTAAGGCCATATAGGTATGTAAGCTTAGTGAAACAAAGGCCTCAATCATATCAGTGCATGCATACATCAAACAATGGAAATATAGAATTAAGCCAGACAAAGATCACAATTTTAGAGAGAAAAACACACACCAAAAATAAAATATTGGTTAATAAAATGCAACCAATCAAATAGGCTCAAAATCTCACTGGTTTTGTGTGTTCGAGCTCTAAACTATGTTCCAAAACAATATTTTTTCATACAAGTTTTTTAAAAAGTTTTTAATTTAAATTAGAGAAATACTATAAAAAGTTTTCTTGAAAAAGAAAGTATTACTTCAACCAAGTGGTAAAATATGTATAAAATTAAACCATAATGCAACAATGAAAAACAAAAATTAGTGTTAAGAAGGGACTAACTGACCCGTGGAGATCAGTATCGACCTCCCCACACTTAAAGATTGCACCGTCTTCGGTGCATACTGAGATGTACAGGTGGGCGGGTGTTGTGGTTCCTCAGCCGATGCTCGTTGTAGAGTCTTTCTCTTTACTCTTCCCGGTGGCCAGCCTGAAAAAGGGAGAAGAGAAAGGGACATGAAGTCAAAGGGATAGAGCAAAGAAGAGGACGGTACGAGTGATAATCATGCCAAGTAAGGAAAATAGTGAATGAAAGACATGGTCGCGATTCCATGTGATCAATTCATCAATGGAAATATAGTAAGGCATGGGTTGTATTGGATGCAAGATGTTTATTAGCATGCCGGCAAGGGCATGAGTAGCATAGATCAAGCATCAAAAGCTTTAATGTATTGTTGGTCGTGAGAAACTAACAATAACATTTGTATTAACAATTATATTTAATTAATAAAATAGTAAAGGGAATTTGTGAAAAGCAGGCATTGGATAGTAAAATAGAATAATGTAGAAAAGTGCATGATGCCATATGGGCTTTTTCACAATCACATAGTATGCATAGTAAATAAGGTATGGAAAATATTAATTAGAACATGCAGGCACCCTTATAATAATATATAATTGTTTAAACAAATCCCAAATAATCCATAAGCAAAATATGGGAAATAATGACCGAAATAAATTTTCAACACCAATGAAAATAATGCAATGAATGAAAGTATGCAATTAAGTAAAATAAAATGAAAGATAAGAAGAATGAGAAGGGAAAGAAGGGAAGAAGAAGTAAGTAAGAAAGGAAGGAGGAAAAATTAGGATTGGGGAAGAAAAGATAAAATATGTTGGCATATTAGGTTAAGGTGTGCGACGCTGGCGACGCGGACGCGTGGGTCACGCGATCACGTCACTTGATTTGTGCTAGTGGCACGAGTGCAGCCTCGCATTCGCACAACTCTCTGTTTGAATTGCATTTTGCCAAAAATCTGGGTGACGCGGTCGCGTGGGTGACGCGATCGCGTGGATGGCCATTTTTGAAAGACGACATGGCCGCGTGGGGCACGCATTCGCGTGGGAGGGCTTGGGCTTCTAGCACGAGTCCAGCCCAATTCCAGCACAACTTTCGACCATGCACCTTTTTTACGTCGATTTTCATGGCACGTGGCCGCGTGGGTGACGCGGTCGCGTGGGAGGCCAAAGTTCCACATGACGCGGTCGCGTGAGCGACACGGTCGCGTGGGGTCAAATTATGCTAAAGGCACGCCTCCAGCCACGCTCTCGCATGACTCTCTGTTCAATTCTTTTCTTCCCAACGCACTAGTGACGCGGACGCGTCAGTGACGCTGCCACGTCGCGTGCGTGTTTTCCCTTTCTTTTTTTTTATTTTTTATTTTTTATTATGCAATTATGCAGTATGCAATATGCAGTGTTAATGTAGATGATATAAAAACTTCCAGGTTCAATGAAAATAAAATAAAATAAATAAACAACACGAAATAAAATTGAAAAAGAACGATCATACCATGGTGGGTTGTCTCCCACCTAGCACTTTTAGTTAAAGTTCTTAAGTTGGACCTTTAGTGAGCTCCCTGTTATAGTGGTTTATGCTTGTACTGATCCAGGAATCCCCACCAATGTTTGTACTTCCAGTAGCCTCCGAGGTCCCAAACTAAGCATGTAAAGCCCTTAAGAAGCTTCAAACAGATTCTTAGGCACCCGAGGTGACAAATGTCAGAACAGATTCTAGGATCCCAAACCTTACTTTTACACCCGTTTTTGTCTCGATCTGCATTTTTCCAACCGGGTGAAAGGTGATCTGAATTCTCACTGCAATGACCAAACAGCTTCCTAGACCCATTCAGTTGAGCTTTACACCAACCTTTGCGTTTAAACTTAAAGCTTCCAATCATAATGAACCTTGCAGGACAATTCTTACCACTGGCCATCTTCCGCTTACTCTTAATGTCACAATGAGCTCTAAGTTGACCATCCGTCTCCAGTAGCCCATATTCATGTGGAATTAGAAAGCTAAGGGATATGAATTTTACCCACTTGAATGTTGTGAAGGATGATGGCAACTTGGGGGGAGGTAATTTTAATGAAATTGCAAGCTCCACTCCCTTGTGCTTTTCTCTGATAATTACCACCTCTTTGCAAGCTTCTTCAATTTCAACCTCTTCCTCTTGGTAGCTTTCTTCCAATTCAATCTCCTCTTCATTGCTTTCCAAGGGCATGGGAGGTTGTGCTTCTTCTTCTTGAATCTCCATCTCTTGATCAACCTCTTCCAAGTCTTTAACTGTGATATGCCTTGGAGGTTGTACACCCTCCTCAACATCAAATGCAACTATCTTGGAAGGAGGCTCTATGTCTTGACTTTCCCATGGAGGTTCAACATCTCCTAAATCTTCCACCACTACTTCCTCTGGAACTATTATAGCTTCCTCTACTTGTTCCAGTACATTGTCATGCTCCTTACTATCCACTGGAGTTTCTAGTGTCTCCTTCATGCTACGTTCTTCATTAGATTCTCCACATGAAGCCATGGGAGTTCCTTGAGTGTCCGAACGTCTAGAAGGTAATTGATTTATTGCTTGCTCCAATTGATGAAGGGTTGCATGAAACTGATCTACTGTTTCCTTGAGACGATCCCTTGACTCTTGTTCCATTTCAATAGCATAACTGGGATCATCTTGCTCTTTGATTGATGGATGTGGGTGCTCTTCCATGGATGTTGGTGATGGGATGGGTGGTGATGAAATGGGTGGATCATTATATGGTTGAAAAGGAAGTGCACTAGAGCTTGAGGGTTGATTGTTGAAGGTATTCGGTTGTCCGATTTGAGTGACCAGAGCTTGTATAGTAGAGTTTAAATCGGCAAATACTTTCTCCATGGAGGTTTGGGGTGGATAGGAGGGTTCATTTTGATAATGATAAGGAGATGGTGTATATTGAGGTGGTGGTTCTTGGTATGGTTCATTTGGCTCATAAGGTGGTTGGTATGGTGGATATGGATTAGGGTCATACGGAGGTGTTTGGTGGAAAGGAGCTTGTGAGTATGGTGGTTCAAAGTTATGTCGAGAGGATGGTCTCTGAGCACAGGGTGGGGCTTGTTGGTAGTTACAAGGCGGTCCACCAAATCTATCAGTTGGGCATGCATCGTAAAATGGTCTTTGTCCATGATATCTAGGAGGATGTTGTTGCCTAAAGGGGTGATCAGATCCTTGTGGCTCCATCCATCTTTGATTGCTTAGACCTTGATGCATAGTCCTGTTATAGCTTCCATTCCTTGCAATAAAATTAGAACCAAACTCAAAGCGAGAGGGGTGAGAATTCATAATAGCTATCAGAAATAAAAGGGAAGAGAGAAAACAAATAAACAAGTAAAAGAATTTTTTTTTGAAAAATATTTACAATAACCAATAATAAGGCACACGTTTGCAATTCCCCGGCAACGGCGCCATTTTGATGAGAGAACTTTTGTGATATAGATTCTAAACCAACAAAAATCCCTTCGTACAAATGTTTTGGTTGTCACAAGTAACAAACCCCTTTTTAAAATTGATAACCGAGTATTTAAACCTCGGGTCGTCTTCTCAAGGAATTGCAGGGAGGTATGTTCTTATTATTGGTTATGAGTTTGTAAATTAGGGGTTTTAAGAATGAGGGGGCAATTATGATAAATGATGAATAAAATAAATAAATGATTGTAAAATAAACTCTCGGCAAGGTACGAGAAATTGGAAGTCCTATCCTAGTTATCCTTATCAATTGTGATGAGAATTGGATTTTTCTCCCACTTTGTTAACCTCTAACTATGAAGGTAAGTTAAGTAAATGAATTAATTTGAATCCTCAAGTCCCAGTCTTTCCTTGGGAAAAGTTAGAGTTATTGGATCTCGAATTAATTCTTGAAGAATTCCAATTTTCAGTCAACAATGAGTTTGATAACTCAAGAGTTACTAATTAATCGACCAAAGCCAAAAGGGAATAAAATATACTTGAATGAAAATAAATTGGATAAAGCCGAAGCATCCATAACATATAAATCTAAAATACCTCAAATTATATTAAATAAAAATGCCAATTCTAACATGGACAATATCATCAGCCAATTGGGCAACATCAATCAAACACAAATAAAAATATCAGAGTAAATAAAAGTTGAAGAGAAACATAAATTATTGAACCTGATGAAGATAAAATAATCCTGAATTGAAAAGAAATCCTAATCCTAAAACCTAAGAGAAATTATAATCCTAATCCTAAGAGAGAAGAGAGAACCTCTCTCTCTGAAAACTACATCTAAAATTAAAATTATGAATTATGAAAGCATGTTGAGTCTCTGCATGTTCCCTGACTTTAATATGTGTTTCTGGGCCGAAAACTGGGTTGAAATGCGGCCCATAATCTCTGACAGCGACTTTTGTAATTCTGCAGATCGCGCACGTCACGCGTCTGCGTCGTCCACGCGTTCGCGTCACTTAGCATTTCTCGTACCACGCGTGCGCGTCGTCCACGCTTTCACTCCAATCCACGCGGTCGCGTCAGGCACGCGATCGCGTCACTCTGATTTCTTCCATTTTGCGCGGTTGCGTAAGCCATGCGACCGCGTGACTTTTCGCTGGTCATCTCCTCAATTCCTTGTATTCCTTCCATCTTTTCACACTTCCTCTTCATTCTCTAAGTCATTCCTGCCCTATGAAGCCTGAAACACTTAACACACAGATCAAGGCATCGAATGGTAATAAGAGAGGATTAAGATTAGCTAAATTAAGACCAAAGAAGCATGTTTTCAATCATGTAATAATTTTTGGGAGGAAATATAAATGCACGCTAATTATATGAATAAGTGGGTAAAGACCATGATAAAACCACACAATTAAACACATTGTAAACCATAAAATAGTGGTTTATCAGAAGCCATCAACAACTCAACTGTTGAATATGAAAGATCCATGAATAAAGTAATACAGGAGCAGGTTCAGTTGAGGAAAGAGCAGGCTCAACAAAGGGAGCTTCTTCAAAGGATGGATGATAGAGAAAATAAGCTTTACAGGGAATTCAATGAAAATAGAATGTTTAAAGAGGCTAGACACAGAGATAGAATTGAGTATGATATGTGCACTCAAGAAAAACTCAGCTACATTTGTGGAACACTCCCAGTGCTTAACCCAAAAATCCAAACATTCAATGAAGCACACAAGATATTAGAAGAACAGGAAATTGCAAGGGTGAAGTTCAACATTGAAAGGCTAAAAGATAAGATGGTGAGCTCGGGGATATGGAGAAAGATAGAGGAGGGATCAACAACAAAACAACAAGGAGAAATAAGAAGCAAGAAAAAGCAAGATCCAAAAGGAAAAGGAAAGCAAGGAGAATCAAGCAAAGGAAAGGAACCCAAAGCTTAAAGGTGGTGAAGTTTCTTTTAGTATTTTAATAAATAAAGAAGATGTATATCTGAGACATGATATACCTTCTAAGATTTTTCTTTTATGCATTTTTATGTTTATGTTATGCATTCTCATATTTACACCATGTTTGAAATGTATGTTTGTCCTAAGTCCTTTTGTTTGATGATTGAATAAAAGATGAAATTTGAACAAGAACAGAGAGAAATTTAGCTTAGAAAGAATGAAGTTGTATCATAGAAAGTGTTAGTATACATGGTTTCTTTGTAAATGAATCAAGGTTCAAGAACTCAAAAGGATGCTTGTTTATACAAGACTAGTTGGTTAAAAGTTACAAGGCTCAAGAAATTTAAAGCACAAAAGTCCTTAACAAAAAAGAAAAAAAAAACTGAAAAAAAGGGGAAAAAGAGAACACAAAATGAAAAGCTAGGCATCAATGACCAAATTTGGATATGTGTCTGTGGTGATTGATGTTAGGAGACATACTTGGGCTAGTAAATCCGAGGGGTGCTTCATCATCCGATAACTTGAGTTAACTAACTCGGGATTATCAATTGAAAACCTCAATTCAAGAGTAGCTCCATAACAGAACATTTAGCAACCCAAAGAGGTGCTGGACACCACTGTCCAAATACAATCCCAAAGTTATATGCCTGTGATAGAATGTGTTAAGGAGAGAGGCTTGAGCTAGTAAATCTTTAAGAGTGTTTCAACACTTAACAACTTAAACCAACTGGTTTGGGATTGTTGATTGAAAGCTTATGCTAAAGAGCCACCTTAAGACAAGATATTTAGCTCAATTGAAGCAAAGGAAAATAGAAAGAAAAGAATTCAGTTAAGGATTATGTGCTAAGGTATGAAAAAGGAGTCTAATAAATCTAACTAGTCTAGTATTAAAGCAAGAAATTTTGATAAAGAAGTAAATTAGCTTTGATCATTTGCATTGAACAAATGGCTACACAACTAAGGATGATAGATTTCTTGAAAGGAGTTCCTCTCTGCTTAAATATTTTTGCATCTTAAATTTTGTTATCAAATATTTTTCTCTTGCTTGAGGACAAGCAACATTTTAAGTTTGGTGTTGTGATGCATTCGCATATTTACCATCTTAACTAGTTAGTTTAGTTAGTTTTAGCTTAACTTCATTCATTTTCTTTAAAATAAATGGACAAATTTGTGAACTTTTCCTCCATGCATTCATCAATCAAGAACTAAGTGAAATTTGACATAATCTATGCAAATGATTTAAGAAATTTATATGCAAGTTGAGGTGAATGATTTCCTTGAAATTTAATGCATAAGATGGCAAAACTTTGAGAAAAGTTCTTTGGTTTATGATAGGTGATGAAGCAAGAAGACAATGGTGCAAGGAGATCTTGGAGCAAGAAGGAGAAGCACGTTGGCAACTTGGAAACCAAGTTTCCAATGCCCATTTGATGCAACCAGGTGGAGACTGCCAACGCCCATTTGGTGCTGCCAAGAGGAACAGCACGTTGGCAACTTGGAAACCAAGTTGGCAACGTGCTAGTGTGTGTTCAGCAGAATTGGCAGCTTGACCTTCCTCTCTTCAAGGATGCATAACTTGAACCACAGAGATCCAATTCAAATGCTTCCAATTGTGTTGAGAAGCTGACATCGAGAGCTTTCCAATGATATATAATAGTCCATAATGGAACATGAAATGGAAGCTCAAATCAGAGGCAACTTTAAGCCCCAAGAACAAGGAAATGAAGCTAAGAACTTGGCGTTGTCACTGGCGTGTCCAGCAACAACGTGGGCAACAACGCCCAACAAGCTTAGAAGGAGATGCATTGCACGTTGCCAACTTGAGAACCAAGTTGGCAATGCCAGGAAGCTACAAGGGGAGATGTTGGCGCGTTGTCTCTGGCGTGTTTGCCAACAACGTGGGCAACAACGCCCAAGCAAGGAGGAAGAAGGCATCCCGGCGTTGTTGCTGGCGTGTTTGCTAGCAACGTGGGCAACAACGCCCAAGCAGAGAAGAGAGGAGAGCTTAGCGTTGTTGCTAGCGTGTTTGCCAACAACGTGGGCAACAACGCCCAGGCAGCTTGATGTTGCTCTCTTCAAAGGCGTATATCTTGAGCTAGAAAACTCCAAATGAGGTGAATTCAATGGCATTGGAAAGTAGACATCAAGAGCTTTTCAACCATATATCATAGTAAGGTATTGGAGTTCGTTTGAAGGTTCAAAAGCCAGCTTCATTTAGAGCCTCAGAAACCTTGGGCGTTGTCACGGGCGTTGTCATGGGCGTGTTCAACAAAAAACGCCCAGCCTAGGCAGCCTGACCATACCTTCTTCAAAGGAGAATAACTTGAGCTATAGAGATCCAATTGAGGTGCTTTTAGTTGCGTTGGAAAGCTGACATTCAGAGCTTTCCAGCCATGTATAATAGTCTATAATGAAGCACAAAATTAAAGCTCAAACAGGAGGCAACTTTGGGCACCAAAAACTGAATTCAAAAAGGGCCAAGTGTTTAGCAACAACTTGGGCTGGCAACGCCCAAGCACCAAGCCTGGTGCCCAGGAAATTCTTTACACGTTGCCAACGTGCTATAAGCTGGTGTTTTTGGCAACAACGCCCAGATGGGCCAGAATTGATGAGAAATTGCTCTTGTTCTCTACACCCCTTTCAAAGGGGAATTCTTCCTTCATTGGACCAGGAACTTAACCATGGAAAAGACCACATTGCCAACTCAATTGAAGATCTCCAAATGAGTCTTAGGAGTAGTATAAATAGAGTTAAATTTTGTACTTGGGGACTCTTCTTCCACTTCTTAGAGACTTTTACTTTTACTTTGACTCTTAGATCATTCTTCACTTTCGGGAGGATACCCGAGAGCTATTTTGTTTTTCTTGTAACTTTCAATTTTCAGTTTTCTAAGAACTTCTTTTCTCAATTCAAGTGGTTCATCCAAGAGGAAACTCTTGTTCTTCACAGACTCAATTACATTCGAGAGAAGGATTGAATCTACATGAATTGTATGGTGAACTTGAGAAAGAATCCATATAATTCAGTTTAGAGTTATCCTTTCATGATTTCTTTGATCAATACACTTTGGATTGGTATGTGAGATGTAACCTCCCTTAGTTGAGATTCTGGAAGTTGTGTGGCTTTGGATTAGAAATTGAACTTCACCTCTTCTCATGACTAATTAGATCACGAGAGTGGCAATTGATTGTGTTGAGAAAAATTGAGTTGCCAAGAGATTGGGATTCAATTATTCACAATCCGCCATGGATCTATACCCATGATTGAGAAGGAGATGAGCAAAGTCAATTCATGACAATCTACATCTCTGATCCCTAATGATCTCTCCATCATTAATTCTTATCTCTTTTGTTTCTTAGTTCTTTGAATACCCACTACCCAATTCCCTTATACATTCTTGCAATTTATCATTCTTGACATTTACATTCTGTTTTATTTTCCTTGCAATTTACCTCTCTACTCTCTACAATTCTGCAATCTTTAATTTCTTGCAATTTATTTTCAATGTCATTTAAGTTTCTTGCATTTTAAGTTTCAGTTATTTACTTTCTTCTTCTTTATTCTAGTTCTTTAAATTCCTTGTCATTTAACTTTCCGCAATTATATTCAAAAATCAAATCTCATGAATTCAAAACCATGTTTGCTTAACTAAATATACCATTTAACTAAAGTTGCTTAATCTACCAATCTCCGAGGGATCGACCTCACTCTTAGTGAGTTTATTACTTGATACGACCCGGTATACTTGCCGGTTGTACGTGAATTTCTAATTTGTTTACTAGATATTGCTTGACTTTATTTTATTTTCCTATTTTAAATAAAACAATTTAATCATAAGATTTAAAAATCCAAAAATAAAAAATTTAATTTTTGAAACTTTTAAATGTTTTAAAAATATTTTTTTATTTTTTATTCGCTGGATAATGCTTACACCCTACCGTTGTCTTTTTTCCTCCACTTGTTCACAAATTAAGAATAAATTAATTTAAAAAATTTAAAATTTTTAAATTTTTTTTATTTTTTGGATATTTTTGGAAGTTTTCATTTTTCTACTATTATAAAAAAATTATTTTTTAGTTTTAAAATTAAGAAAAATAATAAATTTACTGATTTTTTGTTTACTTGATATTGCTAGACTTTATTTTATTTTTTAATTTAAATAAAAAAATTTATTCTTATAATTTAAAAGTTAAAAATTAAGAAATTTAGTTTTTTTTTTAAATATTTTTGTTATTTTTTATTTATCTGATAATGCGACACCCGACAGTTGACTAAATTAATTTTAAAAATCTAAAAAATTTATTTGGGCTAAAATTAATTGATTTTTAATGATTTATAAACCTTGTGAATTTGGTGATACTTTGATTGGTTGTTTTGATTTCTTGTAGGTGAAGAAAAGAAGAAAAGGAGAAAGCGTGGCCTAAGAAGTGTGGCTCAAGAAAGAAAAAGTGTGGCCAAGAAAGGAGGGAGTGTGGCGCAACAAACCATGAAGCTCTCCCCAAGAGCACCAAGCTCACTAACTGAGCGCTATACTTACTCCCAGGGAACCAAGGCACAATGCTCTGCTCACTTTGTGAGTTGAGCACAATATGAAGCCAAGAAACAAGGAAAAGAAAAACAATGCTCAGCTCACCAAGTGAGCATTGTCAAAAGCATTGAAGGAATAATTCAAAGAAAACAAGTTGCAAGTGCATGCCCCAAGACTTGAACCCATGACCAAGGGGGAGGAGGGAGGCGCTATTCACAAGGAAAAATAAGCCAAAAATGGCCAAATGCATTCCCCAAGGTTCGAACTCAGCACCTTGAGGAAGCAAGGAGCAAGGCACCACAAGAAAACCAAGGAAAAGCTTCGGCGCATGCTTCCCATGGGTTTCGAACCAAGGACCTTCCCTTGGAAGAGCCAATGCTCAGCTCACTTAGTGAGCAGAGCATTACACTTGGTGCACCACACACAAGCACAACACGGGCCAGGGAAATGGAGCACGCATCATGACAAGGCAAGGAGCACAAGGCGCGCAACAAAATTGGCACCAAGGCACCAATGCTCAGCTCACAAAGTGAGCTGAGCATTCCCCTGATGCTTGGCACGGTGCAAAGGAATCAACACAAGGCCTCAATGCTCAGCTCAACTTGTGAGCTGAGCATCCTCCTGGAACCATATTCTTCTTGGGCTGAAATTCAATTAAAAATCCAACTTAATTCATTTCTTCACCAAATCAAAAGCCCATCCAAATCCCAAAATCCAAGAATAGAAAGTGTATAAATAGGAGCTAGTTTGATGTAATTAGGACCCTTCCTTCTTTTTAGAACCTCTAGACTTTATTTTGAATTTTCCTTTTTACTTGCATTTTAATTTTGAACTTTGGAATTTCTTAGAGAATTGGGAAGGAGAATTGATCTTTCTTCTTCCTTGTTCTTGCTTGAGCACTCTTTACTTTTCCTGCTTTGGATCTTGGGTGAAGAATTGAAGAAATTCTGTTTCAATCTCACCTTGAGAACTCTTGTTAATTTTCCTTCTGCATAATTGAATTTTACTTTCTGTTTATTGCTTCTTCTTCTACTCTTTCTGCAACTTGCTTACCTTTACTTTCTTTTGCAATTATTCTTGTTGGATCAAGGAAGGATTTGAGATCTAGACTTGTTATCTAGTCTCTTCCACTCCTGAGATCTTCAACCACTTTTAATTTGCTGCAAATTAAGCACTGCTTTCCTGTTTTTAAATTCTCCAAGGTATTTCACTCTTCTGTTTGAGACCCACTTCAATTCAATTCATCTTCTGCTTTTCTGTTTGTTGCAATTTACCTTTGCTTGTTTAAATTTTGAAATCCCAATTCCCAATCCCTTTTATGATTCAAGCAATTTACATTTCTTGCACTTTAAGTTTCAGCCATTTACATTTCTTGCAATCTAAGTTTCTGCACTTTATATTACTTGCATTTTAAGCTTCAGCTTCTTTTACTTTCCTGCTGTTTAATTTATTGCAATTCTCCCCTCTCCTTTTACATTTCAAGCAATTTAATTTCTGTCAATTACAAACAACTCAACCAACACTTGATTCGCTTGACTAAATCACTCACTAAACTAAAATTGCTCAATCCTTCAATCCCTGTGGGATCGACCTCACTCATGTGAGTTATATTACTTGATGCGACCCAGTACACTTGCCGGTGAGTTTTGTGTTGGATCGTTTTCCACACATCAAGTTTTTGGCGCCGTTGCCGGGGATTGATTTAGATTGACAATGATTAAGTGAAGTGTAGGTCTAGATCAAGCACTTTTTCTTTTCTGTTTCTTTAATTTTTGACTGACCCACTAACTGTTTGAATTTTTGCTTAAGCTAACTCAAATTTCATTCTAGAAATAGATTGAAATATCACTGGTTTTTGTGTGTTTCTTATGGTTTGCTTGTATGTCAGATACAAGAAGAACCATACCCACCTTTCATGAGCAAGACGAACATCTTATGTTGTGTTTATATGACAGATACAAGAAGAGCTACACCCACCTTTCATGAACAAGACGAACGAACCCTCAGGAGATTAAGAAGAGCTGAAAGAGGGAAAAACATTGTTGGAGAGGAGGAGTCAGAAGAAGAATTTTAAGACATGGAGGAACATTCAACCAATCCACCAGGAGGAGCAGCCAATAACAACAACAATCCACCACAGAGGAGAGTTTTGGCTTCCTATACTTTTGCAAATCCTAGACATTGTGGAAGCAGCATCTTAACTCCAAATGTCAATGCAAATAATTTTGAACTAAAGCCACAACTTATCACTCTAGTTCAAAATAATTGCTCTTATGGAGGAGGACCACTTGAAGACCCCAACCAACACTTGTCAACCTTCTTGAGGTTCTGTGATACGGTCAAGACCAATGGTGTGCCTCCTGACAGCTACAAGCTACTACTATTTCCATTCTCTCTCAGAGACAAAGCCACTCAATGGTTGGAATCCTTCCCAAGAGACAGCATCAACAATTGGGATGATTTGGTAACCAAGTTTCTTGCCAAATTTTACCCACCTCAAAGGGTCATTAGGTTGAAAACTGAGGTACAAACATTCACACAAATGGAGGCTGAACCCATTTATGAGGCATGGGAGAGATACAAGGCTCTGATCAGGAAGTGTCCCCCTGAAATGTTCACTGAATGGGATAAGTTGCAGAATTTTTATGAAGGCTTAACATTGAAATCCCAGGAAGCATTGGATCACTCAGCTGGAGGCTCTTTGCAACTCATGAAAACTGCAGAGGAAGCCCAGAATCTTATTGATATGGTGGCCAACAACCAGTACTTCTTTGCTCACCAAAGGCAA
>NW_026264933.1:7146-10790 GCF_000817695.3 Arachis duranensis | reverse complement strand
CCAATGATGAAGATGCAACAGCAAGCAATCAGCCTCAAGAAAAGGAAGATCAGGCACCAAAATTTAGAAAAGAGAAGGAAGCAATGGGAAAGTCAACAAAGGAACAAAAGCAGGAAGTGAACTTCACACCTCCATTGCCATATCCTCAAAGGTTTAGCAAAGAGACTAAGGACCAACACTTCCCAAAATTTCTTGAAGTCTTCAAGAAGTTGGAGATCAATATCCCCTTAGCCGAAGCACTTGAGCAGATGCCCCTGTATGCAAAGTTCTTGAAAGAGCTTATCAACAAGAAGAGGAGTTGGCAAGTTAATGAAACCATACTGCTTACTGAAGAATGCAGAGCACTAATCCAGAAAGGACTTCCCCCTAAACTTGGAGATCCTGGAAGTTACCTTTTACCTTGCACCATTGGAAGTATGACTATCAACAAGGCGATGTGTGACTTAGGAGCTAGCATCAATCTAATGCCTGCCTCTCTAGTGAAAAAGTTGTGCATAAAAGAGGTGAAACCAGTACAAATGTCTCTAGAATTGGTGGACAAGTCAGTGATATATACCAGGGGTGTAATTGAGAATCTTCTAGTCAAGGTAGACAAATTCATCTTCCCTGCAGATTTTGTAATCTTAGAATCAGATCAAGACGAGGGTGACTCCATTATGCTGGGAAGACCGTTCTTGGCCACTGCTAGGGCCATTATAGACGTAGAGCAAGGAGAAGTAACCCTCAGAATGCATGATGAAAGTGTAACCTTGAGTGTACTACCAAAAACACAGTTCAACAATGAAAAGAAGGAAAATACAGAAACTGACAGAGAAAATCTGCAATGGAAGGAGGGAATCAGCAAGACAAACAACAGCTGCATCCCCAACCAAGAGATAGATGATACAGCAGGTCAAAAAGAGGGAGAGCCTGTGCAAAATAATGAAGAAGTTCAAAAGGACATTGGAGTGTTGGCAACCAAGAAAAGAAATCTCAAGAAGAAGCATGTTGTAAAAAAAGAAGGATCGACAAAAGGAGGGAAGAAAGACAAGAACAGAATTAAAAAGGGATGGAAGAATAAAAAAATTCCAACAGAAGGGCTTTCCAAAGGTGACAAAGTGTAATTGGTCTATCAACAACTGGGAGCAAGTCAACAGACTGATGATTACTATACTGTGAGCAAAATACTCTCACTAGAGCATGCTGAAATAGAGCACCAAGGAACAAAGAAGAAGCTCACAATCAGAGGGGACAAGTTGAGGCATTACAGTCATCAACCACCTTAAAAGAGGGAGTCAATGTCAAGCTAATGACAATAAAAGAGCGCTTGTTGGGAGGCAACCCAACCTGAGGTAGTTTTCTTTTCATAGCTATTTTAATAAAAAGGTTAATTAGCTTTATCTGTATTGCAAGAAGCTAAGTTTGGTGTTGCACACCAAAATAAAATAAGGGAGAATGAAGGATTTTAAGTTTGGTGTTCCACCAATATCTCATCATAGAACATATTCTCACCTCCTGCATAATGCTAGCCTCACGCAATTAGATAAACTGGTTAACTATTCTGATGTTTTATAGTAATTAGCTTTATTGCTTTTGGAAAAGAAAAAAAGATTTCACATAGAATTTGTTGCATGAGAAACATTGGCAAGGAACTAAGTTTGGTATTCACATACCAAAGTAAGTTCAAGAGCCCACACATAAGCTTTGCAGATTAACCGGATACCAAAAGGAGTTGAAAAGTAGCAACATTTAAGGAGTATGCAGGAAAATAGCCAACAAATTAGGGAACATTTGCATGATGACTAACAAAGAGCAAACAGAAGGAAGAATGAAAAACTGCAACCCAACAGGTTGTATCTACACTTGATCTTTGTTGTTGTGTAATGACTCAATTCAGAGAGTCCTTTATGTCTAGCTGAAATGATTAATTAGTTGCAAATGGAAGTACATACTAGAAAAAGCTATCTGTATGATTTCTGCATAAGCAAATTGCATAATGATTGTCATCACGCATTAGCTTGAATACTGTGTTTTGTTTTCCCTTGCTATTTGAATAAAAGAGAGATATTTGATTTAGAAAAGTAATTGTTCAATGTTGCAAAAGTTAGAATGGGAGTTAGTGGTGGTATGTGTTTGATTAAATTGTTAGCTCATAGAATAAATGCTGCAAAATGACTTGTTACTTGAAGCCTAAGCTAGTTTGCTGCTATTATTTCTCAATTATTGAAAGTCCCTTGAAAATAAACCAAAACAGAAAGAAAAAGAAGAAGAAAAGCCAAAAGTTGGCAAAGAAACAAACAATAAGGCTAGACACCAATAGCTTGGACCCTAGGACATATGCCTGTGGTGTTTATGTACTAGGATATGCTTGGACAAGTAAGTTCTAAGGAGTATTTTAAAACTTGGCAACTTAGATCAACTGATTTGGGATTGCCAACTGAAAGTCCACAATAAAGAGCAACCTAGCTACAAAACATTTAGTGATCCAAAGAGATGCTGGGCATCAATGATCCTAGGAAGAAAAAGAGTGAGCCATGTGTCTGTGGTGAAGAAATGTTGAGTGAAATTTAGCCAAAGGCCACTGCAACATTTGCCACCAAGCCTTTAATAAATAATAAGCTCTTTATGCAAAAGAAAAAAAGGAAAAAAAACTAACAAGGGAAATGAGCAAAAAGTGAGGAATTATAGCAGCAATCTTAGTGGACCCTTAAGGAAACATTGTTTGTTTTGACAGCAAGTAATAAATGGGCTACTTTTGATCTGCATAAAACCCCATAGACCAAATTCAACTATCTGCTTAATAAGAACATATATACTTATCTATTTGCTTAAGCTACCAATCTCCGAGGGATCGACCTCACTTTTAGTGAGTTTATTACTTGATACGACCCGGTATACTTGCCGGTTGTACGTGAATTTCTAATTTTTACGTATCAACACCCTACCGTTGTCTTTGTTTCCTCCACTTGTTCGCAAATTAAGAATAAATTAATTTAAAAAATTTTAAATTTTTAAAGTTTTTTATTTTATTTTTTAATTTAAATAAAAAAAATTAATCTTATAATTTAAAAATTAAAAATTAAGAAATTTAGTTTTTTAAAAATTTTATTTTTTAAAAAGATTTTTGTTATTTTTTTATTTACCGGATAATGTGACACTGATGACAAGTCATCTTAGCCTAGTTTCACTAGTCTTTTTCTTTGTTTTCATTCGGTTTTATGCACTTTCTTGCATTCTAAGTAAGTAATTTGGAATGGAAATGCATGACTTCTTTGAATCAAACAACCACCATTTAATTGATGCTAAATCATGAGGTTTAGGCTAAATTTAATTGATTTTTAATGATTTATAAACCTTGTGAATTTGGTGATACTTTGATTGGTTGTTTTGATTTCTTGTAGGTGAAGAAAAGAAGAAAAGGATAAAGCGTGGCCTAAGAAGTGTGGCTCAAGAAAGAAAAAGTGTGGCCAAGAAAGGAGGGAGTGTGGCGCAACAAACCATGAAGCTCTCCCCAAGAGCACCAAGCTCACTAACTGAGCGCTATACTTACTCCCAGGGAACCAAGGCACAATGCTCTGCTCACTTTGTGAGTTGAGCACAATATGAAGCCAAGAAATAAGGAAAGGAAAAATAATGCTCAGCTCACCAAGTGAGCATTATCGGGC
>NW_026264933.1:4660-7078 GCF_000817695.3 Arachis duranensis | reverse complement strand
CCAAGACTTGAACCCATGACCAAGGGGGATGAGGGAGGCGCTATTCACAATGAAAAATAAGCCAAAAATGGCCAAATGCATTCCCCAAGGTTTGAACTTAACACCTTGAGGAAGCAAGGAGCAAGGCACCACAAGAAAACCAAGGAAAAGCTTCAGCGCATGCTTCCCATGGGTTTCGAACCAAGGACCTTTCCTTGGAAGAGCCAATGCTCAGCTCACTTAGTGAGCAGAGCATTACACTTGGTGCACCACACACAAGCGCAACACGGGCCAGGGAAATGGAGCACGCATCATGACAAGGCAAGGAGCACAAGGCGCGCAACAAAATTGGCACCAAGGCACCAATGCTCAGCTCACAAAGTGAGCTGAGCATTCCCCTGATGCTTGGCAAGGAGCACAAGGCGCGCAACAAAATTGGCACCAAGGCCTCAATGCTCAGCTCAACTTGCCAAGCATCAGGGGAATGCTCAGCTCAACTTGTGAGCTGAGCATCCTCCTGGGAGCACATCTCAACTTGGGCTGAAATTCAATTAAAAATCCAACTTAATTCATTTC
Source organism: Arachis duranensis (assembly GCF_000817695.3). Classification (NCBI taxonomy): domain Eukaryota; kingdom Viridiplantae; phylum Streptophyta; class Magnoliopsida; order Fabales; family Fabaceae; genus Arachis; species Arachis duranensis. Next base: position 6,523 of record NW_026264933.1, on the reverse strand, counting down.
TTCACCAAATCAAAAGCCCATCCAAATCCCAAAATCCAAGAATAGAAAGTGTATAAATAGGAGCTAGTTTGATGTAATTAGGACCCTTCCTTCTTTTTAGAACCTCTAGACTTCATTTTAAATTTTCCTTTTTACTTGCATTTTAATTTTGAACTTTGGAATTTCTTAGAGAATTGGGAAGGAGAATTGATCTTTCTTCTTCCTTGTTCTTGCTTGAGCACTCTTTACTTTTCTTGCTTTGGATCTTGGGTGAAGAATTGAAGAAATTCTGTTTCAATCTCACCTTGAGAACTCTTGTTAATTTTCCTTCTGCATAATTGAATTTTACTTTCTGTTTATTGCTTCTTCTTCTACTCTTTCTACAACTTGCTTACCTTTACTTTCTTTTGCAATTATTCTTGTTGGATCAAGGAAGGATTTGAGATCTAGACTTGTTATTTAGTCTCTTCCACTCCTGAGATCTTCAACCACTTTTAATTTGCTGCAAATTAAGCACTGCTTTCCTGTTTTTAAATTCTCCAAGGTATTTCACTCTTCTGTTTGAGACCCACTTCAATTCAATTCATCTTCTGCTTTTCTGTTTGTTGCAATTTACCTTTGCTTGTTTAAATTCTGAAATCCCAATTCCCAATCCCTTTTATGATTCAAGCATTTTACATTTCTTGCACTTTAAGTTTCAGCCATTTACATTTCTTGCAATCTAAGTTTCTGCACTTTATATTACTTGCATTTTAAGCTTCAGCTTCTTTTACTTTCCTGCTGTTTAATTTACTGCAATTCTCCCCTCTCCTTTTACATTTCAAGCAATTTAATTTCTGTCAATTGCAAACAACTCAACCAACACTTGATTCGCTTGACTAAATCACTCACTAAACTAAAATTGCTCAATCCTTCAATCCCTGTGGGATCGACCTCACTCATGTGAGTTATATTACTTGATGCGACCCGGTACACTTGCCAGTGAGTTTTGTGTTGGATCGTTTTTCACACATCAGACACCCGACAGTTGACTAAATTAATTTTAAAAATCTAAAAATTTTCAATTTCTTATTTTTTAGATATTGTTGGAATTTTTTATTTTTCTACTGTTAGAAAAAAATTTATTTTTTGCTTTAAAAATTAAAAATAATAATAAATTTACATATCTGTTGCTTACTAGATATTGTTGGTCTTTATTTTATTTTTCTAATTTAAATAAAAAAGCTTACTCTTATAATTTAAAAATTCAAAAATAGAAAATTTATTTTTTTTCAAATTTTTATTTTTTAAAAGTATATTTTTATTCACCGAATAATGCTACACCCAGACAGTTGACTTTTTTTTCGCTGCACTTGTTGAAAAATTAAGAATAAAGTAATTAAAAAATAAAAAATTTTCAATTTTTTATTTTTTGGAGAATTTTTTATTTTTTTACTACAAGAAAAAAATTATTTTTTTAGTTTAAAAATTAAAAAATAATAAATTTATAGATCTGTTGTTTACTAGATATTGCCTGACTTTATTTTATTTTCCTAGTTTAAATAAAACAATTTAATCATAAGATTTAAAATCCAAAAATAAAAAATTTAGTTTTTGAAACTTTTAAATTTTTTAAAAATTTTTTTTTTTATTTTTTTATTCGCTGGATAATGCTTACACCCTACCGTTGTCTTTTTTTCCTCCACTTGTTCAAACATTAAGAATAAATTAATTTAAAAAATTTAAAATTTTTAACTTTTTTTATTTTTTGGATATTTTTGGAATTTTTCATTTTTCTACTATTATTAAAAAATTATTTTTTAGTTTTAAAATTAAAAAAATAATAAATTTATTGATTATTTACAAGATATTGCTGGACTTTGTTTATTTTTTTAATTTAAATAA